>NC_029775.3:111839676-111849708 GCF_000817695.3 Arachis duranensis
TTGCCGTCTATTTCAAGTTTGTTGGAGCTTGAAGGTGATAGTGAGGCGATTGAGGATTATTTAGGTAAAATGGGCATGGTTTTTGTTGTGTGTTTTTGGGTAATGTAGGTAACAAGTGCTGGGTTTGTATTTCAGGTGAGAACGCTCCGACGCTGACTACTGCGAATTTGAAAGCTTTTGTGAATAAACAAATGAAAAGTGAGAAAGAGGCGTCTTGGACGAACATGGAGGGTGCTCAATCTGTGGTTCACCGAGATGCAGGGAAGAAGAGGAAAATTGCTTAGCTTCAATGACTAAGGTCGTTGATTTGACTGTTGGAAAGGATGGTGGTGGTGCTTTCTCGATGGAGGAGTTCAGTTTATATAATTCATTCTTTGTTAATTTAATGTAGCAAGCAAGCAAGTGCATCTTGGTACTCTTAAATGACTAATACTTTTAGTTGTATTATAGTAGTGAATAGTAGGGATGATAATAATATACTCACCCATGTGCAATGGGATTTCTATAAATCTAGTGATATCATCATCATATTTTTGCAAAAGCTCAGTGCTACCAACTTAGCCATCCATATGCTGTACATATTGATATGGTGATTGTGATTGGTTGGTGTGTTAGTTGTAGGGACCTTGCATGGGTCAAGGCAAGTGAAGCTATACATACTATATCAATGAAAATATTATTATTTATATCATATATAATAAGTAGTCAATTATATATATATATATATGGTCACATCAATGTATATTAACATATATTATCTAATTAAGATAACGAAATATATATGAATAAGATTAAAGATTAATTTTCATACGTACACATAATAGAAAAATTAAATACTAGTTAATTAAGGTTTATGGCTTCAAATTATAAAGATTCAGAAACAAAGGTTTTCAACTACTTACAAATTGCTAGTTATGATAATGTTTTATAAAACACTTAATTTATATGTGCCTTATTATTAAAAGGTTAATATTTCTACTTTGTTATTTGTATAACAAAACAATATTCTGTAATGTATGGATAGAATTAATGAAAAATAAAATTTAATTTCTTAATATTTTTATTCTCCTTACTTTTCTACATACTTTGAATGATAAAAAATTAATTTAATTTTTTATTATAAAAATTATAATATATTATGAGATTATTTATTAAAAAATAAATTAAAATAAGTATATAAAAAATTATATATCTAAACAAAACTAATATATAACTTCGTTAAAAATTTAATAAAGATAATTTTACTAGTTAAATATTCCTATTAATACTCAATAATTTATATACAGTTCAATAAGTTAGAAAATTAACAAAGAGTGAATAGTATAAGAAAACTTCCAGGCATGGCATGTATTTTTTTGGAAGTCTGAAATTCCAATTATCATTACCATTGAGATATAACATTAAATAATATACACAAGGCTCAGATTTGAGGATGAAACATATAATGCATATGAAGGTTTGGAGTGTTTATAGATCATACAACTGGTTCTTCTTTTCTCAAGTTTTCTTTAGGTTGAAATTCTTAATTTGTCCTCCACTCTTGAAGCTTAAAATGCCTTTTTTTTTTCTCAACCATATGGCTTTGGCGAAATGCACTCGGTGTTAGAAATTTTTTGTTTATTCTATTTTTGTTTTTGTTTTATTGTATCTCGTATTAATTTTTAATTATATTGTTCATACTTCATACACCAAAAATTAGTTATTGTGTAAAAAAGTAAAAATTAGATATTGCGTAAAAAAAATATGTATTTAGTATTTGATAAAAAATTATTTGGTATACTATTATAAATAAGTTTTAATGATTGTGGTAATTAAAGATCTATATAAAAAAATGTATGATTTAATACGAAAAATATATATAGATACATATTATTGATTTAATTACTAAGATTTTGTATGCAAGTTGTATTATTGGATTCATTTATTTAAAAGGCGATGAGAAATTATGCTAGGATAGTTAATTTTGTTTATATTTCTATTATTTAAAAATTTTAATTTTGATGCACTGTTAATATAAAATAGTTTTATATGTGCATTTAATCACATAATACTATATCACTAAAAATAACTATTATTTTTATTAGCAGTGTGAATGGTCATTCAAAAAAAATTAATGTAATTGTACGACTGTGTAAAATATTTTACACTATCACAATATCAAAATTAAACTCTTAAAAAATAAAATAATGCTATATTTTGTAAAAGAACAAAGTTAATTAATTTGTTAAGAGTTTTAAATATTCAGAAAAGGGAGAGTAACGCAAGTTACTAGAATTTATAACAAGTACTTTATTTCAAATAAGTGTAATATGGATAAATATAATCACTGAATCCAAATCAAACCTTTTTTTAACCTTTTATGTTTATGAGTCACATTTTTTCTATTTGGCTTATGTTAAAAGTAATATTAAATTGATATTTGGTTAAATATAATTTTATTCAAGAGTATGTTGTTGGTTAATAAATTATTGGATATATAAGATAGAATATTTTGATTAAGTTTTAATAAAAAAAATTTGGACAAAACAGTTTTTAACAACAATAATTATAACAACAATAATAAATTAGTTTTTAATCTTTTAGAATACTATATAAATTAGAATTTTTTGTTTAAATAAAAAAACTAATTTTAATTTGGGTTGGTCGAGTGGTCAGCTCACTTGTCCGCTTAAACAAGTGTCAGGGGTTCGAATCCCGCTTGTGCATGCAGCAACCCATTGGCCAGCGGCAGACCCTTAAATGAAGCTCATATCCGCGGCGGATTAGTCCTCGACCTGTCGGGTTGGGGGATACCGTGGGAAAAAAAAATAGATAATTATATATTAGCTCTATTTTTTTAAATCAAAATTCATAATTTAAATTTCTAGATTTTTAAGAACGTAATTTTTTTATTTTAAATTTAGATTTTTATTAATTTTTAAATTTTTTGATATTTTATTTGAATACAAACTAAAATATTTTTTATTGATATTTATAATTAAAATTAAATATTTGTTACCATAATTTTGTCTCATAGCCTTTGAAAATAAGAATGATTCTTTTTGTTTCATTATTTCGTATTTTGTGCCTGTAAATACTCATTTTTTTCTTAATTTTACAACTTATGTTATTAAATTATTTAAAATTTTAAAAATAAAAATAATTTTTTATTTATTAGAAATAATTTGTTATTTTTATGATATAGAAAAATTTATAATTATTTTAATGAAGTATTATTTATGATTTAGCTATTTTAACACACAAAAATTTGTAAAAATTGACTATTTTAACCATATTAAAAGTTCATGAACATATAAAATTTAACAATCTTAAGTTCTTAAACTATGATTATCTTAACATTTAAAGAAAAGAAACCATGATATTTAAAATTATTTCACATACAAAACTATTTATGTGTTAATCTTGTTTTTTTTTCTTTTACAAAAGTATTATATATTTATATTATATAATTTGTTGCATAAGTTACTAATACCCCTATGTAATTTTTTTATAATTTAATCAAAGTCCATCATTTCAAAGAAGGAATAAGAACATCACAAGCCAATGAGTTATAACTCAAATGGCATAATCTTTCCATACTCAATTAAGAGATTGTGGGTTCGAATCTTCTATGTTTGGTAAAAAAAAACATCACTATCATGCCGAGACACTATTTTATATTTTTGTGTCCACTATTTTACGAAGGACAATAATGGACACAGAATTTAAAAAGGTGGACACGGATTTTTTTTTAATCAAAATTTTTTATCGGAGTTCTTCTTTCTTTGCGTTTTTTTAGATACTCTCTTTTTTTAGAATTTTTTATTTCACTGTATAATTAATTTATTCTTTTTTATTGTTCATTCCCTTTTTTGTATTAATGGAGACTTAAGTCACTTTTCTATTTTATGTTACTTTATTTATTCTTAATTTTGTTACTTTAATACTATTTTTATCTTATTGGTTCATAGACCAATTTTTCTTGTAATTTTCTATACTCCTACGTACTCTTATTTTTTATTAAATTAATTTGTACTTGATGTAAAAAATTTAAAATTACATAACTATTTTAGTTATTTTGCATACTATTTTAATTTTGTCTATGTCTATCCAAACATAATACAAGACATTACATTAGTGTCTTGTCCATTATATCCAAACACAAAATACAAAATAATTTTTAGTGTTTTCGTTTTATTATCTCTATCTTAATGTCATGTCTCTAAAAACAAACACAGCCTAAGTATCCAATTTTGTCTTTTTCTCTCTAGTAAGGCTAATCTTGTACATTACAACAAAGCTACACGATAAATAAATTACAAACAACCGGACCCCACTTGGAATTTGATCTTCCAAAATAGTAGCTGGTATACATACTGAACAATCTATATATACTTCATAACATCAAATATTTGGTTGTATACATATCTTCTATCTAATTTTCTACCAAAAAAATGTCTACCCAATTATTGGATCTTTTTCTTGTTGGAGACTCCTCTGAAGAAGGACAAGGAGAAAGGCAAAGAAGAAAACAAGCAAAAAAAGCAAGGAGATCCAAAAAGGCCAAGGAGAATGTACCTGCAGCGGTGCCTGTATGCAAACAACGTGTCCATACAAAGCTAACAAAACAAATTGCCATGATGGTTGTTTGTGCATGAGTAGTATCTGTCGAAATCGTCTAAAGGCTCCGGTAGCCGAGCTGGAGACATCTTGCTACTGTCTCCACGTTCCCTGCAATGGTGGCGTTTACCAATGTTTTGTTGTCTGCGTTGTTTACAATCCAACTTGTCTCTGTGATAAGAATATGTGCGATAACAAGCATGCCTTTGTATTAGAATATCATAATTAGGGAACAAAATCAGAAAAATATCAAAGAGGATTAGAAAAAAATATATGTAATTTATTAGGATATTATTCTATAATGAGTGTACTCTTAGCGTACTCTTAACGTACTCTTGATCTATATATTGGTAAAAAAATCAATATAATTTATTAGGATATTATTCCTAATAAATTACATTGATTTTTTTCTAATTCTCTTTGATATTTTTCTGATTTTATTCCCTACTTATGATATTCTAATACTTTGATCTCCTACCCAAATGAGATTTTTGAGATGGTATAATTTTATTGTTTACTATTTTATCTTTAAAAGTAGATTTTCATATTTTCCTGAGATATTTATCGGACCATCTTTTTGTTTTTTTCAGACGAAGGATGCATTGAAAAAGGAAGTAGTTGGAGTTCTACAAAAGTTTAAACTAGTGTGTGTTTTGAGTTGTAGTATAATATTACTCTCTATTTTTAGGTAGTAGTGGAAACTTATGTTTCATCTATCTTTAATTTTCAGTACTTTAGTTTTTAGCAGTAGTTGAAAGTCGTGTTTGGACCTATCGTTAATTTACAATGTTTGCTTCTGCTCAACATTTTAGAGAATTCCGTACAATATGATAGAACATGGATCGACACTTTATCAAAGAAAAAATTGAGAATAGCATTATCAAACTTCCACTTGTGAGATCAGAAGCTGATATTCTTACTATAGCAGTTTCAAGACAAGCCCATGATAAAGTTCTAACCATGACCTTGAGAGGGAGTATTAGAATATCATAATTAGAAACAAAATCAGAAAAATATCAAAGATTAGAAAAAAATCAATGTAATTTATTAGGATATTATTCCATAATAAATGTACTCTTAGCATACTCTTGGTCTATATATTGGTAAGAATCTTATAATCACAGATGAGAAATATGAATAATAAAAATAATACTTTTCTAAATAATTTTTCATTTCTTCCTAAGCTCTTTTAATTTTTTGTTTCTTTCTTTAATATATATACTTAAATGTATTTAAATTTTTAATAGTAAAAGTTTTTTATAATGTTATTGAACAATAAAATGAAAGAATGAATAATTATTTGTTTAAATTTTTTTTGTGTCTATTATTTGTTTAATTAATATATCAAGTTTAGTACTTAATAAAAAAATAAAAGAATAAATAATTATTTTTAGTCACAGTAAAAATTTCATCTTCTAGTGACACCATTCGACTGTCATGAACTTTAGTGGTATGGTAAGAGATATAATTAAAATTTTAATATCATTGATATTTATTTATAGGTTAAGTAATTTGTTAAACTAAAGCTTTCTGTTAATTTATTTGTATGTTTTAATGTTGAATGTTAATTTATTTATATGTTTTAATGTTGATATTTAGGTGCATGACTCAACCCTCCAAAAAAAACTGCTGTGTTACTTGCTGAGTTGGTATGAGAAGTTTGTTTCAAGAATGGATGATTAAGCTATAGTTACATTAGGAAGTGGAATGATTAAGACGGGTTAGGATTAAGACTGGTTAGTTTTAACTTTTGAAGTTATGTTTGGGAAAAAGCTTTTTGGTCATGAAAAATGGTCCATTGTTAGCATTGTTATTATAAAGTTATTGTGTTATAATCATGTGGAGAAAATTTTACATAAGTAATTTAGTAACTCAACAATCTATTTATTTACAAAAGTTGCTGGAGATGATTTATTAATGATAAAAAGCATAATTAATTTTAAATCATATCAATGATTAAATAATAAATAGGCAAAGAGGAAAACTAATCTTTAGGCTTCTTTTGATAAATTTTTATGAAAATTCTTTAAGTGATCTTATTTTCAAAAAAAAATTAAAAAAATAAAAATAATTTTATGAATTTTTGATATTTTATGTAAAAATATTTTTTTATTTAACAATTATATTTTGATACAACAATATAAAAATATTTATTTATTTATTATATTAAAAATATTTTTAAATAAAATAAAAAAATAAATTATAACTTTTAAAAAAGACATTTTTTAAATTTTTTAATATTTTTATTTTTATTACTAAAATTTTGTTAAACACACTAAAAAATAAAATGAAAAAAATTTATCGTCTGTTAACAATAATATTTATCTTACAGCAATGACAAAAACAATACCACACTTAGAATATATATAAAAAAAATTTTAATAAAGAATGAATAAATCAAGAACAAAGAACTCAACCAATACTAATTATATACATAGTTTATTCCAAAAAATAAGAGGAAGAACAGGTCCACAATAATTAAAAAAATTTGTTAAGAGATATCATTAAATTTCCAATACCCCAACTATCTTCTCAGTGATTACTTATACATACTATACTATTAAAACTCATAGTTAAACATAATAATCATATTTAATTTCCATTATTTACACGGTAACTTAAAGATATTGATCTATTGTAATATTATTAGCCTATTTAAAAAAACCGAAAAAAACTAAGAACATTCCAAAAAAAAAAATTGATAAATAGTAAAATAACTCACCATAAATGTCCCACAAACGAAAACTCATGTGATCACATAATGTGCAATCTTACTTGTGATATGGGGACTTATCACAAAATCTGAAACATACATATCAAACTTCCTAATGGCAATGCCAAGTTCCATGAACTCCAAGACCTCCAAATCCCGGAAATCTGCTCCCATTAGTAACAACCAGCAAGATATCTGCGCAATGCGCAGGCAAGATAAATAAAGACTATAATAATGTGAATGTAAAATATATTTGAGATATTATTTAGTGTTAAAAATAAAGGAACACTGATTTGTTTGAAAAATATATGAAAATTTTTAAGCAAATAAAAAAATTGCTATTAAAAAAAATGACAAATCAATCCCTAATTATATTTAAGTTTCTGAAGATTTAAAAATACATTTAAGTTTCTAATCTCTTTAAAATTTGAACACATTGATCCTTGGATCTAATTTATCCAATTTTAAAAACTCTCCCACGTGTGCATCCGTATCAATCACAACGCGAGTCACGTTTAACTTTTTTGTTGGGTCTGATAGACCCAAGTGAACATGAGGAATCGATATGTCTAAATTTTAAAAAGATTAGGAATTTAAATGTATTTTTAAATTCTCGAAGAGTTAAATGTCCGTGGATCAAAAAGTCAATAACCTATTTGTCTTTTTTTTCAAAAAAGAAATGCTATGGAGTATTATGTCATGTTATTATTCATAAATGATTCTGTCAAAATATACATAATGTTCTAAATTTTTTGCTAATTAAAAATTAAAATAGTACTTTATTCTGTATTAAATTAGAGTACATTACTTTTTCAGATATTAATAGTGATCATTTATTTTTCACACCAATTAATAATTTAAATATAGTTTACATTGATTTCATAATGGTATTATTTGTTTTACTCGCACAGACGCACAAATAAATTGTTAATGTAGATAGAAAAAGAGTAATACATTAAAAAAGTATCACTAATAATAAAAGTGACCAATCTAAAAATAATATGTTATATTGTTATTAAAAATTTTTGTTTTATAATAGATAGTATACGATAACTTAAAATAAGCACATCAAACCCATGCATGCAATGTGATCAATCAGAAATAAAAAATTATTTTGCTTTTTAAAAAATATAGGTAAATTTAGAAGTTCAAGAACACAATTTCTTTCAACTATGCTACCTGCCTCATTTGTTGTCATAATCAGCAAAACATGGAGTTTAATAAGAATATAAACCCACAGCTTAATAAGAATACATCTATGGTAAACATTGTTAAAACAAATAGTAAAAACTTAAAATTTTAGTGAGAAACAATTAGAAGTAGATATTTATCTTAAATCTTTTAATAAAATCGCTAAATGAAGCCAAGCATTTTTCTTCACCAATCTCTCCTGTGTAAAATAATCAGAATTAGAAAAACCAACTGTTCATACACTGGCCCAATACAGAGGCCCAGGTCCAACTAAAAAGGCCTAACCTGAAGGGTTAAGCCTAGCTAAAGTCCCGACCTTCACATAAGAGGTCGGTATCACCCACGACTTGGTCTGAAGAAGTCGGATGTGAGATCAGCTGGCAGATAAACACTCATTCAAATGAGTAACCGCCCCTAAAATCTCTCTAACCGCTTCATAAAGCCATATCTTAACCTCCCCAAGATAATAGGGACGGTTAGCACCCTAAAGATACGGCACTACTCCAACGGTGGTTATTGGCTCACCACTATAAATACACTGACACCCCTCAGGTATCTCTAAGTCCAATACTCTCTAGACCTGCTCACACTCTTGCTAACTTAGGCATCGGAGTGTCTTTGCAGGTACCACCCCCATTCACTCGCGAGCACAAGTCGGACGGAGCCTCCCGAGTTGCAGATCCTCCCGGAGTTCTCCTCCTTCACACACTTGGGCCGCCAGACGCCATCTACCTACTTAATCTCCGGTTACCTACCGTAACATTCGCGCCGTTGCCGGGGACCCGAGAGATCATCCATCGATGGCGGATAGATCCCACGAAGAAGGCCATGCAGAAACAGATTCTGAACAAGAGAATCTAGACATGGGTAATGACAATGGAGACATGGCCCAACATCGAGATAATGACCAACACAGAGAGGGTACCTCCGGAGTGAAGAATCCGAAGGTAAATTCCTCAGATGGGCGTGAGTAAGAAAAGAGCGGACCACCCCACGTAACCGAACTGATGGAGTTAGTCCATAACCGCCTGGAACAACTGGAGAAAGAGCGGGAGAAACAGAAGGAAACTGAAAGGTATCTCAAAGAGGAGATGGAACGGCGAAAAGAGTTAGAAAGAAAACTCTTACAGCTAGAATCATCCCTCAAGAACTCCCGCGACGAACAAGAAGACCAAATCCCGGGCGGAGAAGATCCTTTCAGCGAGGACATAATGAGGGCAAAAGTTCCAAGGAACTTTAAAAGCCCCGATATGGACCTCTATGATGGAACCACGGATCCAAAGCATCATCTGAGCAACTTTAAAAGTCGGATGTATCTAGCTGATGCCTCCGACGCTACGAGATGCAAGGCTTTCCCGACCACTTTATCAAAAGCAGCAATGAAGTGGTTTGATAGCCTCCCCCCGAGATCCATCACCAGCTTTGAAGACCTCTCAAGGAAG
Organism: Arachis duranensis; assembly: GCF_000817695.3. Lineage (NCBI taxonomy): Eukaryota > Viridiplantae > Streptophyta > Magnoliopsida > Fabales > Fabaceae > Arachis > Arachis duranensis. The sequence continues at coordinate 111,849,622 of NC_029775.3, forward strand.
TTCTTGATGAGGTTCTCAATCCAAAAGGACAAGGTAAAACATGCACCGAGCCTCCTGGGAATAAAACAGGAGGTCGGAGAGTCTTTA
>NC_029775.3:111850004-111850672 GCF_000817695.3 Arachis duranensis
AGACCTATTAAAAATAAAAAAGGGGGAAGTCGCGACGATTATTGCGAGTACCATAAGATATATGGTCACTCCACTAATGACTGCTACGACCTTAAGAATGTGATAGAAAAGCTGGCTAGAGAAGGTCGGCTTGACAGATATCTCATGGAAAGGTCGGACGGTCACGGAAAGAGAAAGCGAGATGATATGGATAGAAGAGATCCACCACCACAGACCCCAGAGAGACATATCCATATGATCTCAGGAGGATTTGCGGGAGGTGGAATCACCAAATCTTCTCGCAAAAGACATCTCAAAAGAGTTTATCAGGTCGGGGAAAAGACACCCGACCTCCCCACTATCTCATTCACAAAAGAAGATGGGCAAGGAGTAATCCCCGGGCACGATGACCCCGTGGTGATAACCATGATCCTAGCCAATGCCCATCTCCACAGAACCCTAGTAGACCAAGGAAGCTCGGCGGACATCCTTTTCAAGCCCGCCTTCGACAAGCTAGGGTTAGATGAAAAAGAGTTGAGAGCCTACCCCGACACCCTATATGGGTTAGGAGATACGCCAATAAAACCACTGGAATTTTCACCCCTTCACACCACTTTTGGAAGAGGGGAAAAATCAAGAACTCTGAGCGTAGACTTCATAGTCATCGATGAAGGGTCAGCCTACAATGC
>NC_029775.3:111850743-111851467 GCF_000817695.3 Arachis duranensis
TCCTTAATCGTCTTGGAGCAGTGGTATCCACTCCCCACCTTTGCATGAAATTCCCGACTCCTGGAGGAATAGCAACGGTAAGGGGAGATCAAAAATTGGCAAGGAAGTGCTATAACGAAAGCCTAAATCTGAGAGGAAAGGGCAAAGAAGTCCATACCATAGAGCTAGGTGGCACAAGGACCAGAGAAGAGTTGCGACCCCAGCCGGGAGGAAAAACCGAGGAGATACAAGTCGGCGAGGAGGAAGGAAAAAACACTTTCATAGGAGCCAACCTAGGGGAAATCCTAAAACAAAGGTTGGGTGAGCTCCTAAGAGCTAATTCCGACCTCTTCGCATGGAAGGCTTCCGACATGCCCGGGATTGATCCCGAGCTAATGTCCCACAAACTCTCGGTTTACCCAGGGTCCCGACCTGTACAGCAAAGAAGACGCAAGCTCGGCCCAGAACGAGCCTCAATAGTAGAAGAGCAAGTACAGGCGCTCCTGGAAGCCGGCTTTATTAGGGAGGTTAAATACCCAACGTGGCTAGCCAACGTAGTGCTAGTCAAGAAACAGAATGGTAAATGGAGAATGTGCGTCGACTATACCGACTTGAATAAGGCATGTCCTAAGGACCCTTATCCCCTACCGAGTATTGATATCCTGGTGGACTCCAGCTCGGGGTACCAATACTTATCATTCATGGACGCCTACTCGGGATATAACCAAATCCCGATGCATGAACC
>NC_029775.3:111852419-111893665 GCF_000817695.3 Arachis duranensis
GTAGACGGATCCTCCAACAAGACAGGGAGCGGTGCAGGCATAATATTGGTAGATGGAAAAGGAACCTAGATAGAGGTATCCTTAAAATTTGAATTTCTGGCTTTAAACAATCAGGCAGAATATGAAGCCTTGATCGCCGGATTAAAGTTAGCAGAAGAAGTTGGCGCTACAAAGGTGATGATCTACAGCGACTCACAAGTGGTGACTTCCCAAATAAGTGGAGAGTATCAGGCAAAGGACCCCAATATGAAAAGATACTTGGAGAAAACCTTGGAGCACCTTGGGCGCTTTGCGGAAACCGAGGTTAAACACATAACTCGGGATCTAAATAGCAGAGCAGATGCCCTATCCAAGTTAGCAAGTACCAAACCAGGAGGAAACAATAGAAGCCTGATCCAAGAAACTCTCCAAGAGCCCTCAGTATCAAAAACAGAAGATGAACAAGAGGTACTTGAAGTAGCCGGTCTAAACCTCGGATGGATGAATCCCTTAGTCGAATATCTGAAATTCGACATCCTCCCCAAGGAGGAGAAAGAAGGATCCGAAGGGAAGCACAACATTATACTTTGGTGAGAAATGTCCTTTACAGAAGAGGGATATCAACACCATTGCTGAAGTGCGTACCGACCTCAAGAACCACCGAGGTGTTGGAGGAAGTACATAGTGGAATCTCCGGAAACCATCTCGGAGCAAGGTCGCTGGCCAGGAAAGTAATCCGAGCAGGATTCTATTGGCCGACCTTGCAGAAAGATGCCACAGACTTTGTGAAAAAGTGCCAACCGTGCCAGATGCATGCAAATTTCCACGTGGCTCCCCCAGAAGAGCTCATTAGTATAACTTCCCCCTGGCCTTTCGCAAAATGGGGAATGGACTTGTTAGGTCCTTTTCCCCAAGCGCCAGGACAAGTCAGGTACTTGATCGTGGGAATAGACTACTTCACAAAGTGGATAGAAGCAGAACCACTAGCCACTATCACCGCTCAAAGAAGTCGCAGGTTCCTCTACAAAAACATCATCACAAGGTATGGAATACCTTATTCCATCACCACAGATAATGGAACCCAATTCACCGACGCCACCTTCAGAAGTTTGGTAGCCAGTATGAAAATCAAGCATCAGTTCACCTCGGTGGAACACCCACAAGCCAATGGGCAAGCCGAGGCAGCTAACAAGGTCATACTGGCAGGATTAAAGAAGAGACTACAAGAAGCAAAGGGAGCTTGGGCTGAAGAGCTCCCTCAAGTGCTGTGGGCTTATAGGACGACCCCCCAATCCGCCACAGGAGAAACACCCTTCCGACTAGTCTACGGCGTAGAAGCCATGATTCCAATAGAAATCAATGAGCAAAGCCCAAGGGTAATTCTCCATGACGAGGTCGGAAATATACAGGGGCACAAAGAGGAGCTCGACTTGCTCCCCGAGGTCCGAGAAGGTGCCCAAATAAGAGAAGCGGCATTAAAGCAAAGGATGACTACCAGATACAACAAGAAAGTCATTCGAAGAACATTTGCCTTGGATGACTTGGTCCTCATCAGAAACGACATTGGAGTCAACAAATCAGGAGAAGGAAAGCTCGCCGCTAATTGGAAGGGGCCATACAAAATCAAGGAAGTGTTAGGGAAAGGTTATTATAAAGTAACCGACCTGAATGGCCCTGAGCTACCAAGGTCGTGGCATGCTTGTAATATGAAAAGGTACTACAGTTAAAAGCGAACTTTACTCCCTGATGTACTCTTTTCCCAGCTTCATGATTTTTTCCCAAAAAAGGGTTTTTTCTGGAGAAGGGTTTTTAACGAGTCATCATAGTAGAGGCTAAGGGAAAATAGACCATCAAATAGGCTATCAAGACCCTTAGTAGCAAAAAAGGTACCTTCCCCAATTAATAAAGATCTTTTTCATTTACAATATCTCTTTTAATATCCTCTTTTATTTTTTATAAGTTTTTCTACGAAACGCGCCGACTTAAGCTCGACAAAACGTGAAAATCCCATGAACCGACCCAATATGGTCGTCAGGATGAAACACGGAGGCACAAGTCGGCGTAAAGAGGTTGTATAAGTTGATCGTATCAAACTCGGGAACAGTCCGATTCGTAAGTCGAGACAAGAGCCCGAGTAGACAAACTCGGGCACACTCCGAGTAGATGGAAAACGCATCACAAAAATAACCTAAGTCATAAAAACTCACTAAAGCAAAGTTGAGTATAAAGGATAACAAAAAGAGATAGGAAAACTTGGGAAAAAGGCTGCACAAAAGCCCTTAAACGAAAAGGGCTTGAGAAAGCGATGCAGGCCAACAAAAAGGTTTTCCCGAAAAGATCAAACATATCGAAAGCGGAAAAGCATGCACGCACAAGGTAACTTAAACCCTTATCCAAAAAAGGGCATTCACTTTTGTTTAAAAACCCTTATTTACTTTGTTTAAAAACCCTTATCCAAAAAAGGGCACAGATCAGAATATTTTGTTTACGGCCTTAAAAGGCCAAGAAGAAATTGTTCACAACCACCAACATATAAATAAAGTTTAAAAAAGAGGGGACCCACAGGCCGGGCCCCCATATAGCCATAAAAAAAGAAATCATTTTTTGATCGGAGTAGAGAAATCACCACCGCCAGACTCAGGAGGAGCGCCACCAGGACCAGGAGGAGGAGCTGTAGAGGAAGTCGGATGAGCAGCTGAAGAACTCGGAGCATCTCGGGAACTAGGAGGAGACTCAATAATCCTCTGTCCCTGAGTCTTCAGGTCTGACTCGGAAACGACCTCGGGGACAGGAGGATCAACGATGGCGCCATTAATAACTACTTTGTCAGGATGTAGTGGAGAAAGATCCAAGTCGGGAGCTATAACCCTGACTTGCTCCAAGAAAATTCTCCAAGACTCCTCGGCGCCCTCGGCGATAGAGTCCTCCAACTCAACATAAGCATTCCGAGAGTTCAGCAAATCCTTCCTCACAGCCACCATATCTTTAAATAAGCTTTGATAACTCTCCTGGGCCGCCTTCCTCAGATTTGCCTCCATTGTGCATTGGGCTTGCAGCTGGCTCTCCTTCTCCCGGAGGTTATCTCTCTCCTTCCTCAATTTATCTCTTTCCTCCTTCAACTCCCTCTCATGTTTTTCAAACATAAGAAGCCTCTCCTCCAACTCCAGAGCATCCGCCTTAACCCCACCGTCAAAAGAAGAAGAGCCAGACTCTGAAGTCTTGCGCTTCTTCTTCTCTGGCTCGGAGAGAAGTTGGGCAGAAGGGAGTGGTCGGGACAAACTTGAGGAAGAGATTATAATAGGCTGAGAGGGAGTACCCACAGTCTTAGGAGGAGGAGGAGGAGGAGGGGAGGGGATTGCCTTGGCACCACCGGACCTAGCCCGGGACTTTGCTTTAGCCTCCTGCACCCTTTGGTAAGACTCCTGAGCATTCCTTTTTGCCATATCTACAAAAGAAACAACTAACAAAAGTTACAAGTCGGTAGAATGCAAGTCGGCAGAAACAACTCGGGAATAAAGAATGCATGCACTACCTAGTTGAGATTGAACAAAAGTCGGTGTTCCCTGGAGAATTTTCCTGGTATCCAAATATGGGGCCCTCCCCCACGCTTCTCGGAAAAACCCCACAATGGCCGCCTCCACCTCTTCCAGGTCATCAGGACCATACTTTTCACAAGAGGAAGGCGGCGACCAATAAAGGGGGAAGCGAGGGGAGGAATGCTCATCCAGGAAAAAGGGGTGGTGACCCTCTACGGCTTGTACTTTGAAAAAGAAGTTCTTGAAGTCGTGAAAAGATTCGTCAAAAAGGGTGAAAATCCTCCGACCTTGTATGGCTCTGAAGGATACCCATTGCTGTTTGTTGTTTAGCCCACTAAAGGGCTCAGTCATATGAAAGAGAAAGAAAAAAATCCTCAAAGAGGTCGGGAAGTCCAGAGCATGGCTAATAAACTGATAGATCTTCAAAAAACCCCAAGAGTTGGGGTGAAGTTGAGTAGGGGCAACTCTACAGTGTTGCAAAACAAATATCTCGAAATCCGAGAAAGGAAGAAAAACACCCAAGCGGGTGATCATGCATTCGTACATAAAGAAAAAATGAGGGGTCGCCTCATTTTCTCTCCCAAAACAGACCCGGTCTTCAGGACCCGGAATTATCAGTTCATATTTTGGCTCGTCCTCCTCCGAAGTACAGAGCCTGTGATGAGTACGAAGATGAGTGATGAACTCATCATCAACCAACGGTTCCTCCCCAAGGACCGTAACATCTACCCACTGAGAAAGAACGTCTACGGAAGCCATTTTTTATATAAAGAAAAGTGGCAGAAACCTACAAAAGGGAAAAAGAAAAGGAAAAATCAAAAAACACGGCCCCTAAAGAGGAGAGATACGAAGCTAGAATATATAGGTCAACCTATCCACTCACAAAACATGCAAACATAAAGCATGATATGGAAGAAACAAAACTAACCTTTATCCGAGAAATGAAGGTTGGAGAAGAACAGAAATCTTCGAACGCAAGAATGCAACACGAACAAAGAAGGAAGAAATTCGAAAGATTGCAGAAACGGAAAAATAAAAGAGAGGGAAAGTATTTATAAATACGCTAAGGGGCATAATGGTAAAAGCGGAGCAGTCATTAATGAGGTTGCACCGTTACCAAAGCCCTCAATGCTTCCCCAACGGACACGACGTTTGAATTGACGTAACTGTCAGAAACAAAAGGTCGCGAAAATCACGTCGGTTTCTAAAACCCACGTCTCTCCCAAACAAGTCGACTACGAACCCGAGTTAAATACTTGAACCCAAACTTTGAAGAAAATTTGGGCTCAAGTAGGGGCACTGTTCATACCCTGGCCCAATACAGAGGCCCAGGTCCAACTAAAAAGGCCTAACCTGAAGGGTTAAGCCTAGCTAAAGTCCCGACCTTCACATAAGAGGTCGGTATCACCCACGACTTGGTCTGAAGAAGTCGGATGTGAGATCAGCTGGCAGATAAACACTCATTCAAATGAGTAACCGCCCCTAAAATCTCTCTAACCGCTTCATAAAGCCATATCTTAACCTCCCCAAGATAATAGGGACGGTTAGCACCCTAAAGATACGGCACTACTCCAACGGTGGTTATTGGCTCACCACTATAAATACACTGACACCCCTCAGGTATCTCTAAGTCCAATACTCTCTAGACCTGCTCACACTCTTGCTAACTTAGGCATCGGAGTGTCTTTGCAGGTACCACCCCCCATTCACTCGCGAGCACAAGTCGGACGGAGCCTCCCGAGTTGCAGATCCTCCCGGAGTTCTCCTCCTTCACACACTTGGGCCGCCAGACGCCATCTACCTACTTAATCTCCGGTTACCTACCGTAACACCAACCATAGTTAAAGTGAATTGAGATGGGTTTAGCGATATATCCTTTCTTGATGTGGATGTCAATTCGAGTAATAGTATTACATACTTCAAAAATAAAAAAGACAATAAAATAATGATTTCATTAATTAAAGTATATTAAAGAATTAGTTCATGTACATAATTCACATAAAAAATTCGTAACTATCACTTAAGGTCCTAACTTTAAAAGGATTTAGTTCATCAATAACTTTCTATCAATAAATTTAGTCATGTAAATAATTTATAAGATAGTTCATAGTTGCAAATTGTAAACAATCATGTTACTTAAATTAAACTTTTTTTTGGTCTTACACTAAAAAAAAAAATTAATCAAGGTTTTACGTGATTCTAAGTAAACTATCGAATTAATATCTCCTATTAAGTTTGACTCTAGATCTATTGTAACATTTTTTAAAATCTTTAAAATTGACAAATACTATCATAAGTGATGTGAAGATAGTATGACTTGCAACCTAAATCCATCCTACTAATATGTTTAAAGAATTATAATTGAAAATAAATGCTAGAAGTCAGAAATAAAATGCTAATTGTTCTTACTTTTTTGTAGATTTAGCTAATTAAAGATAGAATTTTGTATTTTAAAATATGTCTTTTTAATTATAATTTATAATAAATTATTGTAATTACTTAAATTTCTTTTACTTTAACAAATAATTTGCATGTTATAGTAAAATAAAAAAAAAATTCCTAAATTACTTTAACAAATAGTTCATGACCCTCATTATGTCATCAATAAAATTGTATGCATAAAGGATGTAAAAACCTTTCAATTATGTGCATCCCTTTTAAAAGATCTTAAAAGCTTCCAACAACCACAACTAACCTTACAATATCGGCTTTAGTTAAAAAATATTAATAAAAAAATGACATCTTAGCTCTAGAATTGGCCACACTACACTACTGTTGCCGAAGATTTTTGGTCTTTAATACAACATATTGCATTGCATTCTATACCTAATATTTCTACCTCAAATAAAAATATTGATAAATCTTCATTTAAATTTTAGTTCTAAACTTATATATTCTCAATCTTCATTTGCACTATTAGTCTCTATCTTTTAATGCTTCAAGTAAACATAAACTTAAAGGAATAGAAAAAGATAATTTTATCCAGAAAATTAATATTAAAAAACTTGAAAAAAGATATTCAAGAAAACATGAAAATATTATTGTCAATCATGAGTTAAAGAATGCTTACCTAGTACGGCCTTCTCAATCTTGTAATTTGAATTCAAGTTAACCTTATCAAACTCTATAAATCCAATTTCAAATGTTTATCATAAAATAAAATTTATGCAAACCTTAAAACTATTTTTAAATTTTTTTAACTTTTTAATAATTATACCACCCAAAGTGACATAAATATAGATTTCTAAGATGGGATGGCATTGCGAAAAGAAGCTTAGTAATTACAAAATTTACTTTTAATAGAAAGGTGTAAATGGTTTTCAAGATATGTTGCATTTTTGCTCACATTCATCTTTTAACTTTACAATGATGCTTCAAGTACAGTAAATATAACAAAGCACACCAAAGATTAAGAATATGTTCAATTTTTTTAATCTTTGCTAAAAGTAAGGACTAACACTACTTTCTACCAAACCTCACAATAAATATTGTAAGTCCTAATTAGTTCTAAATTTAAAATTTCTTATCCAACATCTTTCTAAACAAACAAATACAAAGAGCATCTATGAAATATGAAGTTACTCAAAGTTCAACAATGCTAATTATTATTTAAAAAATTTCTCATAAAATCATGTATAAATTTTTTCTAAATCTTAAATTCTAAACCTTTTTTATTCAGCTGCAAAAGATATCATATTATTTCAAGTCAATCTTTAATTTAAAATCTAACAACAGAGGATATCCTAGAGTTAAAAATTATATCATTTAAAAACTTAAATCAAATTATTTATTAATTTTATAGAGAAATCAATTTATGCTTAATTAGTTAAAATGGACTCGATCAAACGGATATCATCCCCTCTATCAATAGTGAATGAATGAATAAAACTATATAGCCTCAAACTTATCACTTTATGTATAAAATTATGAAAATAAATCTATGTGCTAATGCATCAATCTTTCATATGAACTAAAAATCTTGAGGAGAACAATACCTAGCCAAAATTAAATTTCATGCCAAAAACAGTTAAATTTTTAATAAAGTAAGGTTCGTTTTTTAAGTTAATTATACACCTAACAAATATTATCACAAAAATATTTTTATTTGCATTGAAAATAGTCCCTTTTAAATTTTTAGTACTACCAAAAATAAATTATGTACTTTGACTCAAAAAAGTTTAAATTGAAGCAAGTGTTTTATGGAAAGCAAGATTACCTATTTGTCAAAACTACTTCATGGTGCATTGCCAACAAAACTCTACTACATATGTCTGTAGCTCAAATTAATAGAGTTTACCGCTGATTTTGCTAGTATGTCTAACATTTACTATTCTATTTTAGTAATTAGACACCTTTTTTCTTATGGAATTGTATGAACCAAAAACCAATTATATCATTAAATGAAAATACCACATAGAAGAAAAATTAGAACTTGAATATAGTAAAAAAAAAATGAAGCATCCAAGTCTCTTGAATCTTGCTCTATAAGCCTCTTGAATCTCGATTCTTCAGATGGTTGCGACAATGCACTGAAGCATCTAACTTGTCGATCTGTGAATTTCCAAAACTAAAGACAGGTACATTCATGGTATGCAATTAAAAAAGCAAGGAATAAAAGGAGGAAGGGAGGACTCGATAAAAAATCTGGTATTCATTTAGTTCATCAATGAGGCTACCAGCCATATCACAAATTATAAATACTCTTCTTAATGTCCTTACACATGTACCTATTAAAACAACTGAAAATATGATGGAATCAAATATTATTAAAACTAAACTACATGAATCAATGTTAAGAATAAAAGGTTAATAATTGTTACAGCTCCCGGTGATAATGCTCTTTATACACTTTCTCAAGTTATTACATCTCATCATTATTTCATCCACTTTGGTCTTCCTCAAGTCTCTCCTCTCCATTTTCTTCCTCTTCTCCTTGTTCCTTCTCATCCTCCTCACCATAATCATTGACATCAAAATCACATTTTCCATGCTCCATCTGCATCACAAAAACAACACCTCAATCAAAAATGAAAAAATAATGAACCACTATACTTGCACAACATTCTAGAGAGTAAATGGGTAAGCAAACAGCTAAAGTAGTCCTTAATCCATGTGAAACATTAGCACTAAAAGTAACACCAAAAAGCAAGTAATCAAAGAAGCTCTATCTCTATTTGACTTGGCAACTACAAATAGTTCAAGTTGCACAGTAAATGTTCCTCTTGCTGCTCATAAAAGATAGCATTTTGTATGCTCTAAATTGTTTCAGAATTCAAATTCATTAACATGTGGATCAAAAAAACAAAAAACAAATTGGAGCAGAGGGTGACATCTTTGACAACTCTATACACTATTTTCCAAAGCAAAGAACTAACCTTCAGTTGACAAACTTATAAATGGTTATGGACTTATGGGTTTACCATTTTTCCCATTACAATATCTCCATTTTTCCAATCTAAACCACACATGCCAACATGCATCGGAGTATTAATTAAAATAATGTTAAAAGGCTCCTCTGAGGTCCTAATTTATGTTTTCATCTGTCTGTATTTGGATAACAAAAGTTGTTCCCTCCCTGTCCATGATTCAGAAGTAACAATAACATCTATTACAGACATGTAGCAAACCTAACTTTTTCAAATAAAAAGTGAATACATTATACATGTATAACAGAAGCCAAGAAATATATGACCTCATATTACAACCACTTCCAGAATCATTTTTGCTATCAAGCTATGTTGGTGCACCACTCATTAGTTTGCTGGAAGTTAGGAGTGAATCACTTGCTAGTTTATTACCAAACCTAGACGAACTAAATTCATTGAATTAAGATGTTTTCCTAAATTTTATGGACTATCAACAAACACTATCTATGCAGCAGTTTCGTGCTGCTCTTTCAGGATTTCAACAGTGAAATTCCAAGTTGTTATATCTATTAGAATGATGATCCATGAGTGTGATTGATGTTAATTATTTTAGAACATAAAAAAGAAGTAAGGCTACTTAGTTAGAATACATGGAGAATATTTAGTTAAATGACACGCACCTGCAAAATTTAAATAAATAATTTATTTATTTACTTAACAGAACAAATGGAAATGAAAAACCTCCACCCTACCTCATTATTATTATTATTATCAATGTACGCAAAAAAGTTAGATCTTCTTTAAAAGAAAAAAAGGAGCATAACACATGCAAATATATAAAAACTCAAAAAATCTATGCAACAGATGCCATTACACTTACATCTAATCACTCAATATAGTAACTTGATTTATCACCGGATGAAACCAAAGAAACGTCATTCTTTTCCATCACTCTGTCCATCAAACATGAAAAATCTGCAAAACACGGGGTAAAATATGAGGCAGCAACATTTGCTTTAAAATGCAGATATCAAACATTTATTACAGTTAAAAAAAAGAAAGAAAAATATAATTATTCAATAAAACAAAAAAAATTAACTGATCATCATTTAAGTTTAATTAAACAACCCATTACCAATCTTCATCAACATAAAAAATGTCGAGACCCTTTAGAGTAATAGTTGTTAATATAAGATCACATATAAATACAGGCATTCCTTTAGAGTAATAGTCGTTAATATAAGATCACATATAAATACAGGTATGAATCTCATTGTCACCGACTGAAACAATTGGTTCTTCTAATGCATAGGTAAGGTTGCTCGGCACCCTATATCTTTAATGTCTTAATAGGAACATCTAAAAAACCAAGTGAAAATTAAACAGTATTAAATAATTCAGGAATGTCCACAAATTATGAGTAAATATTGGATATAATATGGATAATCAATCAGTACATGAAGGTGTATAAAACACTTTGAAAAGAAAATTAACACCCATAAACAGAACCAAATTTGGGCCAAGTTTTAATAAAAGCACATGTATATAATTTTTTAACCAATCATAATCTGTAACCTATAAAATTTTATGTAAATTTTGCTCCAAATATTAGTAGAACTCAATCCATAACATTCACAGGAAAATGACAAATTCAACTCAATCCATTTTGGACTATGATTAACACCCATAAGGGAAGTGTTTTGAATAAAATATTTTAAAAAAAATAAAATATATTTTTGTTTAGGGCTTACCTTGTTTTGTTTAAATCTTTTATGTCTTCAGTGCTGATGTTAGTCCTCCATGCCCTCCATTAGGCCTCGACCACTTCCATCCATCAAACTCCCCTTCATTCCCGCCAACTGATCATAAAGCAAGCAGGTATCATTAAATTGCAGGTAAATGCTAAGCAACGATGACACAATAAATACACACCACCACCACAAAAAAATACTTCTCCAACAAAATAACCTCAGGTTTCAGCAGCAACACGAACTTCATCTTCTTTAATGGATTTACTGAAGCATGGATTATCACACACTCATTAAACAATTCAACAGTGACAAATTATTCCACTTCATTGGCATATGGAGAATGAAGTCATGAACTAAGCTGGACTAATGGCAAATCTTCTTTTGTACGGAATCATTAAATTAATTTCCAGCAGCAGCAGAAAATGGAAGAAAATTTCTGAATTGACAAACGCATCTAGGTAAATAAGGTTATAAAAATCAAACAATTTCATAATCTTGATTTAAAATTAAAAAAAAAAAAAAAAAACAAACAAAATGGTATCATTACTCTGACTCTCTGACGGGAGCATCTCCAGCACCCTGTAGAGAACCACTTCCACTCCCTCAACGCCGTCCACGCCCTTCTTCAGCCTCCTTGCTAGGCCTTCCACGTGCTCATACATTGAGTAAAACATAATGAAGATCCTCAGCCTCGTAGCAGTGACAGCCACCCCCATTCGATGACGCTTGGGCGTTTTTGGTGATGTCATCTGTGGAGGTGTTGTCACGGGGGATCGACGCCGTCTGAGACATTCCGGCAACAATGGAGGAGAGAGAATCCCCGGCGACACACCTTACTGAGAACGCAATCTCCTGCTTTCCCACTCAAGATTTTCAATGGAAAAAGATTTCAGAGGATGAGAACGAGAGTTTCAGAATGTTAGGAGGGTTCGAAGAAAAGAGGGTAGTTATGATAGTGAATGGGAGCATGAGGAAATAGATGAATTAGGAAATTTGTTTTATAGGGCCAAATTTGAGCGGAAAAATTCCCGCTCAATCAGCTGTACAACCTCTTCCTTTAAAATCAAATTTGGGCGGAAAAATTAATTGAGATTGCTGCAACATCTTCTTTCAAGTGAAAGAGAGGGTTTGAGTGTAGAACAGTTTTAGAACTTGAATTGAAAATTGAAATTTTTTGAAATCAATCCGAAGACGCGTAATCATCCAATCAAAAAGCTAGCATTTCCACTTTCTCCAGCTAAATGGTGGTTTTGGGATTGCTGCTCGATTCACTCCCTTCAACCCATTGGACAAACGACTCCCCCGAGAACCTTACACCAGGTAAAAAGTTCTTGCTGAGGATGGGGATTGCTGAGACCACTCTTGTCTTTGTTCCAGCAAAAAGCCAAAAACAAAAGAACCTTGTAACAGTAGAAAAAGGGCAGGGTACGTAATTACCAATGTATATATAGAATAGGATTGTAATTTCAAGAAATAAAGACACGTGTCAATTGGAGAAATGCCAAAAACAGTTGAAAAATGGACAGGTGTTGAAATATGTGAATGGGTGTTACTGTTTTGCAACTCTTCTTTTATATAATAAATAGACAATCATAAAAACCTGAAAAGAACATAAAAAGAGATGTCTGAATTTCATAATCAAATGGTTCTGTTTGTTATCCCAGGACATTGATGCGGGACATTGATCAATATTTAAGAAAATTGAAATGTTCCAATGAAAGAAGAAAATTGAGCATGACGTATTCAGCGTAACATGATAAGCAAGGGACAGAAATTTTATGGTACAATTTAAAAAATCCTAAACAGGTGTACCATCATTAATCGGTTATCATTAATCTATCTCACTTCTTAACGTATCACAGTACATAGCAGAAACCAAAGAAAACAGACCAAATAATTTCAACCAACAAGCATACAGAACATGTGAATATTATTATAGCAAACATAATAATAAAATAGCTCTTCTAATGCGTCTCCGAAAATATCCCAAATCAAGAAAACTACATAATCTGATCCACTTGATTCAGAAAGCTACGTATATTAGAAAAATTAAGAATCAACTGAGATGAAGAATCAAACATGGCTGAGAAGCTGAGAGTTTAAATGTTAAACCTCAATATTCAAATAACATGACTCCATTATTGTTATTATTACACCCTTCTAATGTCACAAACTCAATATATATTATAGTCCGTTGACACTTGTGTATTCACAACTTGGCCTCATCATTCTGATTCATACCTTAAGTAGAAGAAAAAGTCTCAATCAGCTTTCGTTACAAATTTATCCAGAGAGTTGGGGTTTTGGTTCGGGGTTCATGCCGATGATAATGACAAGAGGGATGAATCCGTGAATCAGTAACATAGGTACTGCAAATTTTAATAAAGTTCATCACAATGATTAACAACAACAAAAAGCACTGAAGGAACACTCAGTAATATAGGCAGTGCAAACTTTAACAAAGCTCATCACAATGATTAACAACAAAAAGCACTGAAAGAACAGTGACTCAGTAACATAGGCAGTGCAAATTTAAAATTTAAAAGTTATCTATTTAAAATTTATCTTAAAATACAATCAGTGAGCAAAGCCAATCAATCAAGCACTGACTGAGCATTCTGTTCTGATTCTGTGACTGGGAAGCAACAAATTCAGCAACAAATTCAAGTTACAGCAACAAATTTAACAAATCATAGTAAAGTCCCGATTTACAGCAAAAAGGCAAATTTATTGATTACCAATTCAGCAACATGCAGAAATACAGGGAGAAGGGAAATCTGGAAAAGAGAGAACACTAAACCAAAACATTAACCAATAATCACAAAACACTAAACCTTCACCCATCAATTACAAACAAAGCCAGCAATTACAAACATTAGCACATTATAAAACATTCCAAAACACTAAACCTTCACCCAGCAAAACCAGCAACTACAAACAAAGCTATCAGTAAATTTGAACAAAAAAATTAAGAGCCATCAGCAACTAACAGAGCCATCGAGCCATCAGTAACAGAGCAAAGAATTGAAAGCAACAGACTAACAGAGCCATCGAGCCATCAGTAAATTTGAAAAAAAATTTACAGCCATCAGCAACCAGCAAATACAAGACAGATCCATCAGCAGCAGACAATTACAATTTACAAAACATTACAAGAAAAATGGAACAAAAATTGAACAACAATCAGAACTTCAAACGAAGAAGAAGACCGAACATTCAGAAATTAAAAGGAAGAAGCGGAGACGAAGAATTGAAAGCAGGGTCACTAACCTGGGTTCCGTGCCGAGAAGCCAGCGAAGATGAAAACGACATGCCGAGCTACCTGGGGAAGAGGAAGATGAAAACGACGTGCCAGCGAAAACGAAAACAACACGGGGAAGAGGAAGCAGCGGTGGCGCTGAGGACCTGGGGACGGCGGCGCCGATGAAGGGCTAGGGTTTTCCTTGGCTCCAGAGGTCTCCAGGGAATGCACGAATGATTGGGGGAAGAAGAGGGGGGGTGTTTGGTTCACGAATGGTTCTGCTTTTGTTTTGTTTTTTTTTTTCCAAATAAACAAAACGGCGTCGTTTTATTCGAACTGACCAATTCAACGGTTTTCAAGTGGTTTTTTCTCCAATGGTTATAAGGGCTTTTTTGAAAAATTTCAAAAGTAATTTTTTTAAACTTTTGACTTATAAAAAATAGTAGTATTAATATTTGGCATAATTTTTAAAATTAAATTACGATTTTTTTAGGAATTTATAGAGAAGTTAAAAAAATAACTCCTCTCATAATACTACTATTTTTTATTATATTTTTATAAAATAAGTATTTTTAGAATTAAAAATTAAAATACAAAAGAACTTATTTATAAGCTACTTTTAATATAGTTATTTATTGTTTAAGTTATTTTTTCAAAAAAAGAGCTTAATTAAGTTGTTTACCCAAACTGAACCTAAATATAAGATCGGCCGTTTTATTATCGGTTTCCGAGTGAACCGATTTGACCGACTGGTCCAATCTGATTTTTAAAACCTGAATAAAATATAAAAAATATTTATTTATTTTTTGTGGATTTATAAATATATAGATATATAGATAGATACCTACTTAAAATCCAATAACGGATTCTATTGTTGTGTAGATCGGATCAAATTGGATTCGAACCGAATTCAGATAAACAACGTCATATCTCATATGGGATTCACTTCGATCCATGAAACACTCCTACCCCCAATATCACTTTTTCATTCTTTTAACCCGGAAAGAGGGATGGATCCCACTTGGCCAGTGAAGTTGGAGCTGCTCCATAATCCTGATCTCAAGCCAAGGTCCATACCTAGTCCAAGGTTTTGCGGGTAAATACTAGAGATCTCAGGGGCACCCCGCAAAAAATAAAATTCACCAAAATGAACAAACAATAGTAAAAATTAGAAAACCGAAGAAAAGAAAGAGCGAGTGAGTGAGTGTGTGTGTAAAAAACAGAAAAAGGTAGTAAGAAGCAAAATAAATCCCGTCGTCGAAATCTTCCCAATCTGTATCAATAGAAACCCTAACCATTGGGTAGGTGTTTCTCCTGCTCCTCCTCCTCCTCCTCCGACGACCGCCACCACCATGGATGCCATAAGGAAGCAGCTGGACGTGTTAATGGGAGCAAATCGGAACGGTGATGTCAGAGAGGTCAACCGCAAGTACTACGATCGAGACGTCTGCCGCCTCTACCTCGTCGGTCTCTGCCCACACGAACTCTTCCAGCTCACCGTAACTACCTAACGAACCATCTCTCCTCTCTCTCTCTTTCTTTCTTGCTCCTTATGGTTAGGGTTAGGGCTTAATTTTAGTTTTGTTATTTTTGTTTCTCTTTCAGAAAATGGATATGGGTCCATGCCCCAAGGTTCACTCCTTGCAGCTTCGGAAAGAGTATACTACCTTCTCGATCTCTATTTACTTTACTCATTTTAACCTTATTCTATAATTTTCCCCCTTCTTTCTTTCTTTCTTTCTTATGTTACCTGAATTGAAGATTTTAGCTGTAAAATGGTTTAGTCTTGATTTTTAATGATCTACTCCTGCTGCACGAGTGCTCCAATGATTTGTCATAATACTGATTCTTCACTGGAAAAAAGAGCCCCTCCAATTATTGATATAGGTTTGATTCTTCACAATGAGTAAATTAGTGAGGAATTATGGATTTTACCTATGGTGGGAAGGATCTAAGCTTCCCACCTTTTGGGGTTTTGTCATGTGATGAGAAAATCTGTAGAAACATTTGTTATAGTAGTAGTTCAGATGAGGGGGAAGCTTAGTAGGTTAGGTAGAGGTAGACACATAAGAAACTGAAAACAAAACTATTAGAAGGGATTTAGACTAATGATCCTTTTAGTAGACATGGTTTTGTGATAGGGCATAATATTGTTGTCAAAATGGCTTAGTCGTGGTTCACGTTGTATTGCTTTACCGTTTCTAGATATGAGGAAGCAAAAGCGAAAGGGACAGATAATTATGACAGAGAGTTGGAGGATGTTATAGACAAGCTCATTGGTGAATGCGATAGGAAGATTGGTAGAGCTCTGAAGCGTCTTGAGGATGAAGATGCAAAAGCGGCAATTGCAATTTCAGTCTCTGAAGTTACTCAGGTGACGCGATGAGGCATGGTTGGGATTTTCTCAGTGATTGTGATGGTCTATAAATTCTAATGATTGTTCTGTTGAATGTGCAGACTCCTGAGGTGCTCGAGCTGTCAAAAGAAATCAAGGAGAAGTTGAAAGAAGCTGATCAATATGGTATAATTACTAGTCCATACTCCGTTTGTTAGCATGTAGATGATCCTGCATCTCTTTTCCGTTAATTGTATAAAATCCTGCAATTCCACGGGGTATAATGCATGAATTACTTCTGCTTATGCCATTCAAACCCCTTTTTTAGGGTCTTTAAGTTGTAGTTTTTGCTGATAAGTTGAATATATATATTGCCTAAGTATTATATTAATGTTTTCTTTTTTGTTCTTTCTAATGGTTCTTTGCTTGAAAAATGATAATGTATCTACATTTGTTGATGGTTCTGGTATGTTGTAGAATTGCATGCATGGTGGCTATGCAGCCTACATCTATTCATAACATATATTTTCAAGTTTAATTACATGTAAAACCGCATCAGTTGAAAGGTTTTATTCCTTTCACCAAAGCTGATTATGAGACTTTCAAAACATTTGTAGTGTTTACGATTTGAACATTTGTGTACGCTTGATATTTTTATATTCCCCCCTTTTGATGAGCATGGAGTTATACGAGATGTTATACTTTGATACGTGTATTCCATGATGAAAATTTAAGTCTTTATTTATCTTTCCACCATGTAAAAAATTTTGGATGCAGATCTTGAAGGCAAGACAGATCTCAAGATTCGTGCTTTAGAGGTTGTGGAAGAACTTAGAACTAAAAGAGCAGACAAGCAGGTCAGTTATCAGTTATCACCCTTGAATGCTAAGATCCATGTGTCGTTGTCGGTGTTGTAAACTCTGGATCATTGTTTGACCTTTTTCCTTTTATTGTTTCCCTTTGTCATTAGACTATTAAGATAGTTGTCTGATCACTATTTTAGAGGAGCATACTAACAATTCTTTTAACTTTCTAACAATTTCCAAACAGTCCATGCTCCTGTTAGATGCCTTTAACAAAGACAGGGCATCTTTACCTCAACCTCTGCCAAATCCACCTCCTTTGGCTCCCATTCCTGTTGCTGCTCCTGATCCTCGAACTCAAGAGATGATAAATGAGAAGTTGAAGAAAGCCGAGGACCTTGGTAAGCCACTGATCTGATGTTCTTTAGCTCATTGGAAGACTGAGGAGAGATGCCTTCTTTAAGGAAAAAATCCCTTTAATTTATATTTAACAATATATAAGTTTGAATTAATGAACAGGCGAGCAAGGAAAGGTTGATGAGGCGCAAAAAGCATTGGAAGAAGCCGAAGCACTTAAGAAGGTCCTTCACTTTTTATAATATGGTTTTGTTTGTCTTGCTATTGAAATCATTTTGGGTACTGTTTGCTTATTTAAATCAAGAGTTCATATATACCTGCTGTGAACTTTTTCTTGTCAATTTCGATCTGTGTGTTAACAATCTGATTTTTGTGTCAGCTTCCGGCAAGGCAGGAGCCTGTAGTGGATAATTCAAATTCTTCAAAATATACAGCTGCTGATGTGCGGATTGTGAGTAGATTTCCTGTGTTCTATAACTTTAATGAGATTAAATCTGCACTCATATTTCGATTACATTTTAAATGATGCATCCAAATAAATGAAATGTGTAATGTCAAGTCTTTTTCCATATTCTTGCATCCAAGCATTTCACTGCAACTTGTACCTTTTTGAGAGCAAAATACACATGTATGCTGGCACACATGAGCATTTTTCTTTTTTCGGGTGTGAATGACTTTCCTTATATTATATCAATTGATTCTTATGTTTTCTTATTCATATATAACTACTCAGACTGATCAGAAGCTACGCGTGTGTGACATATGTGGAGCATTTTTGAGTGTTTATGACAGGTAACAACTGATCCTGTGCAATACATCTTTTTACCCATCTTTAAGTTTTGATAGGAATTTATGGAGTTAGAATTTGGGGTTTCAAGTGCTTCAGCTTTTGACCCGTTAGTAATACCTCTTGTCACCAGCAGGCTCTTGTGCCAGTTTTACGAGGATAACTTTTGCAGCTAAAGAATGTGCGTCTTTTCTGTTTTTGCTTGTCGATAATGCTATTCTTAGCTAGAACATTTTTGGGGAAATCATGTGATACATCAGTTATAATATATTATTTTTTTTTTGCATGTTTCACTGTACCATTTTACTATTTGTTACTATTTTCAGTGATCGCCGCTTAGCTGATCATTTTGGAGGGAAACTCCATTTAGGGTATATGCAGATTCGAGAGAAGTTAGCAGAACTCCAGGTAAAACATCTTATATGCAATTATTATTTTTAATTATTTTGGATAATTGTTTATCTAATAATACATGAATAGTTTATTGGGGAGAGAATTTATCTCACAATATGGTATCATGTTATTTTCTTCTTCAGGAGGAGAGGACCAAGAGCCGGAAGTCACTTGATGACAGGAGGTGAATTTCTTTACTACAAGCTTGTAAGTATGATTTAATGATTAGTTAATTGTGTTTTGTGCATTTATTTGGCACTAGATCAAAAGAAAGGAGTAGGGATCGTGAGCCAAGTAGGGACCGGGATCGAGGTGATAGTCGTGAACGAGGGCGAGACTATGATCGTAGGAGCAGAGACCGCGATAGGCATCACGACAGAGATCGTGGATATGATAGAGAACGTGACAGAGACTATGATCGATCAAGACGTCGGAGGTCCCGCTCAAGATCACGAGAGAGATCCAGGGACTATGATCGCCACAGGTAAAGTTTTGTCACTAATTTTGGGCAACTATGAAATGTATTTGTGGTGTCTAACTCTTTCGTTTCTCTGGCAGGCGCTATGATCGGTACTAGGTATTTGATGTGGATCATTTGGATTATGATATAATATTTTAGTAGCCTGGTGTCGGACAAAATAATTTTGCAATTTGTGTTGAGAGGATTCTCCAATGATGGATGTAACTTGAGCTTTAGGTGTAGCTTTATGGTTTTGATGGATTGATGTTGGTTCAGAGCTATTGAGTCCGCCTTGTAATTTGCCTACTTGGATCACTTCATCGACATTTGCACTTTTTAAAATAGTTGGTTTATTGTGTTAACATTTGTTATCCATCCAAAATACGATCATTTTGTCGTTACGAATTGTGAATTTTAGTTTAGTACAAATATCTTTAAGATTGCCCACACTTAAAATATAGACTTACTGCGAGTTGATTAATTGAAATCAAACCAGGCATCCATTTTAATTTGGATAATGTTATTCCTTGATAATGACATTCTTATTAAGACATTTAAGTAAATTTAAGAATCCCGCCTTGTGCATGCAGCAACCCATTGGCCAGCGGCAAACCCTTAAATGGAGCTCAGTACCGCGGCGGATTAGTCCTTGACCTGTCGGGTTGGGGGATACCGTGGGAAACAAAAAAAAAAAAATTAAGTAAATTTAATTTTAATACACTTACATGATTATTCAACAAGATTTATGCGATTTTTAAGTAGTTAGTATTGGTTATCTATATAAAATTCTTTCACATTCTGTACGAAATTAAATTCTTATATATGGAAAAGGAAGACATATTTGGATATGTGCTCCCTATTTTTAATCATCTGTACTATTCGAATGTGAATCTGCGTTAGTTGGGACCAAGAAGCAATTAGATAGATATTTGATTGATTGCATATGGATTTTACTTCTAACATTGACATTGTAGAGGATTCTACTTCTAACTAACATTGCAGAATATTGGAGAAATAAAGTAACAATGGAAATGGTCTTTGAAGATGATTCATTTGATTGCACTGGCATTAAAGTCAAAGTTAACAAAGAAAGAAACAAAAGCAACGGCTCAGATTTGCCGTGAAGCAGCATCAGCAACGAAAGGCAAGGTGGGAGTTCGTCCCACAACACAAGTAACCACACTGTAAACAAAACACACAACACTAAAAACGAAGAGAGCGTTGTGGGACCACACCATGACCTGGAACCCTAACCCGGTTCGACCGGGAGCGAGGATGCGCTGAATGAGAAGCGGCACCACGAGGAGAACGTCGAGCGTCACGGCCTGCATTGCGTTGAACCTCACATAGCGGGAGAGCGAGGTGTTCCTCACGATTCCGAGGTAGAGAGCGAAGAAGGCGATGAAGGAGGCGTATGGGAGAGAGCGGTAGAGCGAGTAAAGAGGGAAGAGTGGGTCGAAGAGCACGGCAAGGTTGGGGTTTGCGGAAAGGATGAACCGTCCGTACTGGAGTGAGTTGAAGAATGGGAGCGTGTATGCGGCGATTGAGATTAACCGTTCTGTTGGTGGCGGTGATGTGTATGAGCACGTTGTTGTTCGGGTCGATACGGTGCCGTTTTGGGGGATTCTTTTCGTTTTGAGGATTGGGAGAGGGGAGAATTGTCGCTGGTGAGTTTGGGTTAGGGTTTGGGGTTGGGGTTTGAGGAAGGTGGAGCGAAGGAGGAGAGGGATGGAAGCCATGTTTCGAAGGTAAGTTGCTGAATTTTGAGTTTAGGGCTTTACTTTGGTTTTATTTTACACCGTTACTGGCTCTAATATTTCAATCAGTTGCCACTATAAGGTACAAATACACTTTACAACTACTACTAGCTAAGATGAGGATTGAGATTGACTCCAAAATAATAATTTAGATGATGATAGATTACTCTTAAAATTAATAATACCACTCAATCTACTATATTTTCATTAAATTTATTAAAATATTTTTTATTATACTTAAATTTCTCTAGTTTTCTTTATACTGCATCCTATATCATATTTTAGGAAAACTTTTTTTTTTATTAAAAAAAAAGGTGCATTTGAGAATGATATCAGTGTATCAGTAATTTTGGATTAACATTATCATCCTCCTAAATTATACCGTCAAATTAATATTTGAAAGTTTTTTAATGCAACTAACAAAAAAAAATGACACGCTTTCTATTGAACAAATAGAATCATCTTCTGTCAAATTACCATAAAATGTTAACAATAACAATTGAATTGCCACAAACAGCCGTTGTCACAATCAAAACGATGTCGTTTTCACAAAGCAATCCAAAACAATCGCAATTACCAAGTATCAACCATCTCCACTTCTCTGCCTCCTCCTCCTCCCTCTGCCACTGAAACTCGAGGAAGAATCCCCGCACAACTCCATCTTGTGACTCAAATTTCTACTCTCACACCGCATCTCCTACTCCCTCCTCCGCTGGGCCACCAACTCCTTCAAACATTGTTAATTAATTAATTTTCCATTTGTTTAATATCCAATCCATTTCTTATCTCACACATTGTTCCATCGAGTTATTTTTATCTTCCTGTTACCAAAACTACTTCAGTTTTAGTCTTTATAGTGTGTACATTTCTTGCTCCTTGCATCAAACAATTGGCTGAAAATGGCTGTGTAATAGTTATCAACATCTAATTTGTGTAGACTAATCTAAGACAAAACTTTTATGAATCTTCTACTAAATTAAATTGTTCGAGGTGCTGAAAAGCGTGGAAGCACACACTCGTGTCAACAACTATCCCCACACACGGTAAAATCATACAGGTATGATTAAATATTATACTCCAAGTAATTGTTTATCAAACAAACATAGTTTCTTACACAACCAACTTATAAAAAGTACCAAGTCGCTTCGAATTACAAACACAAAGTAGAAGTATATTTAGCATTGCTATCCCTAATACAAAGCTCACGGATACATCTCAAAGCAACTATTGGGTTCCATGTTTGGCTGCAGCTTTTCCCTTTCATTTGGTTGTTGGCTTGTTGCTTTCTCCGGGACGACCATATGAATAATAATCCAAGTATTATAAGGTCGATCCCAACGGTTAAACAAGTATCTGATTCTTGGCGCACGAGAATGGACAAAATAAGGAACATAACAACATGAATGCGAGTGAATTTTGCACCCACAAGAATAAATACTGCAAGAGCCCATCTAATCACAAGGTAACTGAAGAATTTCAATCCAGGGAACCTACTTGGACATGCTTACATGATGATTTATCAGCTTCAGGACAGGGCACAGCAGGTTCCTAAGTGCCTCCATATCTTTCCCCAAATATATTTCTTTGTTGGCGGTTGCGGTGTCAGAAAAGCACATGGCGGATAGATTGAAATAGCTGAAAGTATAAACCAGTACCAAACTGGCAATTGCCACAAATAACCCAAGTTCTGCAGCTACCCTGAGCCAGTACTCTGGCACAGTTTTCTTGTGGTGGTGCTGCTGGGTCTGTCTAGATAAAGAAGAAAAAAAGAAATAAAAAAGGTCAATCGAAACCGAGTAATTTGTTTTATCCGAAGCAGTAATAATGAAATTTGGCGACCACATTATTCCTGGAAGCCATGGGTGCAGCAGAGGAGTTTGTTTGGTTCGGAACCATCCTTCCTAGATAGTGTACAAGAGGTAGAGAGCAATGAGAAGTGGAGGGTTTCAGAGCAGCAAACGTAACATTCGGTAATGGAATTTGGAAATGATAAATTATTGTTAACAGAGCTTAAGCAATGTCCTTCTGTTGGTCTCATCAACCCATTTGTTCATTTACAAAAGAGTTGAGAAACTGCATAACGCCCTAGAAGATGTGAATAGCATCAATAGAAGCAGCGGAACAACCGGAGTAAAACAAAAAATCGTCATGAAAACGAGACAAAAATATTGGATTTATTAATTTTCATATCATATCAATAATCAACACACTTTACTCTGAAAAACTAGCCCTTTTTTATTCCATCATCACGTTAAGTTTCTTGAGATTTGTAATATGCAGCAGGACCCCAGCACCACCAGCAGCAACAGCAAGAGCAGCACCAGTGCCAATACAAGCGCCAGCTGCTGCGTCTGCAGCTGTGGTAACTGCAGTACTATATATTGGTCGTCATCTTCATTCTCAATTTCTCATGGTGGTTGTCTTGCATATTATGAAGCCCTTTGTGCCATTGAAGCCGCTTGGGGGTTTCTGTTTCTAGGCATTCATCAGTTGGCATCGGTGAAGTCTTTGGCATTTGAGAAGAGGAACTTACTGAGCTTTGGGGAAGCTTTTAATATGTTCCTTCCACCGATGGTACATATCAGCATGAATTTCTTGAGTTTTGCTCTGAATTTGGTCCTGCTATTCCCAGTGTATCCTGCAGTACAATGTGTTCTTAACTTCTTATGCTCCTTTGCATGTTAATGCCATTGTATTATTTTGCTGAACTAGCACATAAAGCCGTTGGCATTACTGTAATCTCAGGTTTATTCATTGTTTTCTACCTTAGAGGTCCCTTGGCATCTCCCTGATGATTGGAATTCCAAGGAATAAGAGTGAACGGGGATGCCATAATAGGGGCTATGAATGCCTGAATAACTCATCTAGCTCTGTGTTATGTTTATGAATTTCTGGAATTGGACCATGTAATAACTTGTATAATATCTTCATTTACACAACTTTAGTTTGAAAGTTTTTGCCATGGACTTGAAAATAGTTTACGATGGATGTGCCTCTTGCTATGGTATAAGAAATGGTTGATGTTTGAGTTTTTAACTGTGAATTCACTTTTTTACATGCCCCAAACCTTCTTAAATGTCATTTGTTTGGATCATCAAACTTGTGCCTCGAAACAGACCAAGAGACTAACAAGACCTCATTATCAGCTATTAATTATATGTTTGGATATATAATGTAAAAAATCTTTATTTTATAAAATGAAAACATTGAATATAAGAAAAAATGCAACATTTATTTATTGACTTCTAGAAATAGAATTAAATTGGTTATTGTTCAGAACCTCCCTCATTTATTATTATTAGCTTGAACTGAAGGACAACCAATTGCAGTTCATTAAGGATAAATTTGGATTGACTTTTAGAAAAAATATTTTTATTTTTATTTTTCTAAATAAAATTTTTAATAGATAAAAATTACTTTATATTTAGATAGATATTTAAAATAATTTTTAAATATTAAAAATATTTTATTTTTATTTTTTTAAAGATAAGGTATGGTTGGTTTTTAGAAAATTAAATAATATTGTTACGATGGGTAACCGGAGATTGATGGGTTAGATGGTGTTGGTTGGCCCAAACGTGTGAAGGAGGAGGCTTTCAAATGGGTCTGCAACTCGGGGACCCCGTCCGACTTGTGGCGAGAAAGAATGGGGGGTGATACCTGCAAAGACACTCCGATGCCTAAGTTAGCAAGGGTGTGAGCAGGTCTAGAGAGTATTGGGACTTAGAGATACCTGAGGGGTGTCAGTGTATTTATAGTGGTGAACCAATAACCACCGTTGGAGTAGTGCCATCTTTTTAGGGTGTTAACCGTCCCATTATCTTAGGGAGGTTAGGATATGGCTCTTGGAAGTGGTTAGAGAGATTCTAGGGGCAGTTACTCACTTGAATGAGTGTTTATCTGCCAGCTAACTCTCGTGTCCGACTTCTTTAGAGCAAGTCGTGGTTAGAACCGACTTCATTAGACGAAGGTGAGGCCCAACCCTTTGGATTAAGTCTTTTGCTTGATCCTGGGCCTTCATTATTGGGCCAAGGTATGAACAAATATTTTTTTTATAAAAATATTTTTTAAAAAGACGTATTTAAATATATTTAAAATTTAATAAAAATATTTTATTTTTAGGTTTAAATCTTTTATTAGTCTCTATAATTTTATTAAATTTGTAGTTAAATTTTTTTTTTATTTGATCTCTATATTATTTTTAATTTTATAATTAGGTATTTTTTGTGCTAAAAATATTAAAATTAAATTCTATTGTGTGAACCTCTCTGCCTTTTCCTCTCAAGTTTAGGCTTTCATTGTAGCATTTTCTTGCCAACTTTTGGTCTCCCCTTACCGTTGCTATCCCCGCTGAAGTCGGGAATTTCATGCAAAGGTGGGGAGTGGATACCACTGCTCCGAGTCGATTAAGGGTAGCTCTGCCGATTAAAGCATTATATGCTGACCCCACATCAATGACTATGAAGTCTATACTCAGAGTCTTTGATTTTTCCCCTTTTCCAAAAGTGGTGTGGAAGAGCAAAAATCTCAGTGGTTATATTGGCGTGTCACCTAATCCATACAAGGTATCGGGGTAGACTCTTAATTCTTTCTCATCCAACTCTAGTTTGTCAAAAGCGGGCTTAAAAAGGATGTCCGCTGAGCTTCCTAGGTCTACTAGGGTTCTATGGAGATGGGCGTTTGCTAGGATCATAGTTATTACCACTGGATCATCGTGTCCAGGGATTATTCCTTGCCCATCCTCTTTTGTGAATGAAATGGTAGGGAGGTCGGATGATCCTCCTCCGACCTAGTAAACTCTCTTAAGATGTCTTTTGCGAGAGGATTTGGTGAGTCCCTCTCCCGCAAACCCCCCTAAGATCGTATGGATATGTCTCTCCGGAGTCTGCGGTGGTGGATCTCTTCTATCCATATCATCTCGCTTTCTCTTTCCATGACCGTCCGACCTTTCTATGAGATACCTATCAAGCCGACCTTCTCTAGCTAGCTTTTCTATCACATTTTTAAGGTCGTAGCAGTCGTTTGTGGAGTGACCATATATTTTATGGTACTCACAGTAGTCGCTGCGGCTCCCCCCTTTTTTATTTTTAATGGGTCTAGGGGGCGGCAGCCTTTCAGTATTACAAATCTCTCTGTATACATCCACTATAGAGACTTTTAGAGGAGTATAAGAGTGGTATATTCTTGGCCTCTCGAGACCGAGTTCTTCCTTTTTCTTGGTTTCCCTCTCCCTCTCTTTTGTTGAGGGAGGGTGCCCAGGTCGCCAACTCAGGTCTCTCAGCTTAGCATTCTCCTCCATATTGATGTACTTTTCAGCTCTTTCCTGTACATCACTTAGAGAGACGGGGTGTCTTTTAGATATGGACTGTGAGAAGGGGCCTTCTCTAAGTCCATTGACTAACCCCATTATGACTGCCTCTGTGGGCAGGTCTTGAATCTCTAAACATGCTTTGTTGAACCTTTCCATATAGGCTCGTAAGGATTCTCCGACCTCCTGTTTTATTCCCAGGAGGCTCGGTGCATGTTTCACTTTGCCTTTCTGGATAGAGAACCTTATCAGAAACTTCTTTGAGAGGTCTTCAAAACTGGTGATTGACCTCGGGGGGAGGCTGTCGAACCACTTCATCGCTGCTTTCGATAGAGTGGTTGGGAAAGCTTTGCATCGTGTAGCGTCGGAAGCATCAGCTAGGTACATCCGACTTTTGAAGTTGCTTAAGTGATGCTTCGAATTCGTGGTTCCATCGTAGAGGTCCATATCGGGGCTTTTGAAGTTCCTCGGAACTTTTGCCCTCATTATGTCCTCACTGAAAGGATCCTCCCCTCCTAGGGGCGGTTCTTCTTGCTCGTCACGGGAGTTTCGGCCTTTGAGGGAGGATTCTAACTTTAAGAGTTTTCTTTTTAACTCTTTTTGTCGTTCCATCTCCTCTTTTAGGCTCTTTTCGGTCTTCTTTTGTCGCTCCCGTTCTTGTTCTAACTGTTCCAGGCGACTGTGGACTAATCCCATGAGTTCAGTTGCATGGGATGGTCCCTCTTTCTCTAATTCGCGCCCTTCTGAAGAGTTTACCTTCGAATTTTTTACTCCGGAGGTACCTTTCCTGTGTTGATCATTAGTTCCCTGGTGGAGGGTCAAGTCTGCATCATTATTACCTGTGTCCAGATTCTCTTGTTCAGAATCTGACTCCACATGACCCTCTACGGGGGATCTGTCTGCCATCACTGGTTGATCTCTCGGGTCCCCGGCAACGGCGCCAATGTTACGATGGGTAACCGGAGATTGATGGGCTAGATGGTGTTGGTTGGCCCAAACGTGTGAAGGAGGAGGCTTTCAAATGGGTCTGCAACTCGGGGACCCCCGTCCGACTTGTGGCGAGAAAGAATGGGGGGTGGTACCTGCAAAGACACTCCGATACCTAAGTTAGCAAGGGTGTGAGCAGGTCTAGAGAGTATTGGGACTTAGAGATACCTGATGGGTGTCAGTGTATTTATAGTGGTGAACCAATAACCACCGTTGGAGTAGTGCCATCTTTTTAGGGTGTTAACCGTCCCATTATCTTAGGGAGGTTAAGGGTGGTAACCATCCCTTTATCTTAGGGAGGTTAGGATATGGCTCGTAGAAGTGGTTAGAGAGATTCTAGGGGCAGTTACTCATTTGAATGAGTGTTTATCCGCCAGCTAACCCTCGTGCCCGACTTCTTTAGAACAAGTCGTGGTGAGTACCGACTTCATAGGACGAAGGTTGGTACTGATGAGGCCCAACCCTTTGGATTAGATCTTTTGCTTGATCCTGGGTCTTCATTATTGGGTCAGGGTATGAACAAATATTTTTTTATAAAAATATTTTTTAAAAAGACGTATTTAAATATATTTAAAATTTAATAAAAATATTTTATTTTTAGGTTTAAATACTTTTCTCGTTTAAAATAAGCCAATTCAAACTAACACTTAAATTCACGAAGAAAATAGTTTTCATTTGAAATTGATCATTTCAGTTTTGTCCTGGCATTGCCTGCCCCATCTATTTTTTTAGTTTATTTGTGTCGGCATTATTTTGTTGTAGCTTTGTTTCTCTTAGGGCTCGATTACCTTGTGTGTATTTAGTGTCTAGTGATAATTCCTAGCTCTCGTTTTCTTGTCTGCATGACAAACTTGTTAAAGAAAAGACCACCAACCGACAAAATTGTTTTCCAGAAACTACTAGTCAGATTTTTTTTAATGCAAATTTTATTAGTACTATTTTCCTACAAAGTGAATTCACGTTGGGAAGACTTTTAAGTTGACGTTCAAAGAGAACTTTCAAAAGAAAAAGTTGTGTATCTAACTTAGAAAAACTAGAAAATGCAAAGTTTTTAATGCCTAAAATAAATAAATAAAATTAAGTTTTCCTTCTAGTATTTTTAACACTGCCTTTTGCATTTTATACTTTTAAATTTAGAATTAATTATTTTATCTATTTTAATAATTAGACAACACTTTTTAGACACTATAACAAACACTTATAGATATAGCTAAGTTAAAATAAACAAATCCGGTAGAAGATTGAGTGCTGATGTGTATTGTTAGTTAGACGGAATCAGAGAGTATATTCTATTAGTGGGCACGGCAATGCCAAAAGCGTTTATGTATCTGTATAAAATTTGAGAGCATTGATAGGAAACTAATAATTTTTAGAATTTATAGTCATCAAATAATTATTAATAAAATTTTTAATGGTGTGAAATTAGTATAAAATTTTATTTAATAATTTATTTTTTTTTTACTAGTTATATACTGACCATAACTTTGTCCTTAACTTTTCCAAACTTTACACGAGTAATAGACCAATTCTCATTTCTGCAACTCTCTCTCTCTCTTGCATGGTGTGAGCTCTCATCTCACCGGTCACCACCACACTCTCCAACTTGGACAAAGTTTTATCAACTATTCCCATGCATAATTAATTTCACATTTGTGTGTAGCGAAAAAGAACGAGATTCTATAAACACTAGTAAAATGCAAAGTTAAGGCTCACTGGATAATTATACATACTGTAAGTAATTGTTAGTCAAGAACACGTAGTTCCTTACCCAACCAACGTATTGGAAGCACTAAATCGCTCCTAAGTCACGGTTGCACAAATTTGAATTACAAAAACAAGACTCGAATAGACAGCCAACACACAAACACAAATTTAAATTTCAGATCATGCATTTTGCTCTCAACAAATTTCAATTATTCTGGAATTTTTAAGAATTACACTCATTAGAGACATCGGATTTATTTGTCAATTTTAATAAATTTATAATAATTTTTATTATAAAATAATTAAGTTAAATTAGTTAATTTTACAATAAAAAAACCGATATATCTAATAAGAATAACTTTAAAAAATTTATTTATAAAATAATAAAAATTTATTAGAGACTAAATGCAGATCTAAAATTTATTGGATACAAGTCACACTAACTCTTGCCTCTGTCTCTTAGGCTGCAGCTTTTCCGTCGGATTTGGTTTTTGCATTTTTCCGGGACGGCCATATGAATAACAATCCAAGTATTATAAGGTAGATTCCAACGGTTAAAGTACCTGATCCTTGGAGCATGAGGAGAATGGACCAGATAAAGAACATGACAGAATGAATGCGAGAGAATTTTGGACCCAGAAGAAGTAGTACAGCAACAGCCCATATAATCACAAGGAAACTGAACAATTGAATCAAGGGAATCACGTTGGACATGCTTACACGTTGAATGATCAGCTTCAGGAAAGGGCATAGCAGGTTCATAAGTGCCAACATATAGTTCCCCAAACTTGTTTCTTTTTCGATGACCGTTTTGGTGTCAGAAAAACACAAGTTGAATAGATTGAAATAGATGAAAATATGAACCAGTACCATACTGGCAAGTGCCACAAATAACCCAACTTCTGCAGCTACCTTAAGCCCATGTTCTTGCTGCTGGGGCAGTCGATGGCCAAAGATCAATTCAAACAGGGAAACTGAGTAATCTGTTTCTTTTATACATACAACAAGTACAAAGGAAGCAGTAATAATAGGTGGAAACTCAGGTACAGTCCAGTTGAAGTGAAGTTGATACCGTGACTGATTTGACTAAATTTTCATCTAACGCCTCTTAGGTATCAACTTCACTTGAGTTTTCACCCTAATAATAAAATTTGGCGCACCTTATTATTGGAGGAAGCCATGGGTGCATCCGAGGAGTTTGTCTGGTTGAAATCATGGCCTTGTGTATGGTTCTGAACCATCCCGCCTGGCTTATAAGAGGGGGAAATGAGCAAGAGAAGAGATGGAAGTTTCAGAGCTGCAAACGTAATATGTGGTAATGGCCTTCTAAAATGAATAAATTATTGTGAATGGATTGAGCTTAACATATCCCCCTTCCTTAATTGAGTCCCCATCAACCCATTAGTTTTTAATTCGCGTTACGCGTTAGTGGATAAGTGAATAACGTCAGTGGAAGCAGACATCCGGAGCCCGGAGTAGGAGACAAGACAAAAATAAGATTTATTAATTCTCATATGAATATCAATAATCAAGAGACTAACAAGACGCACTTTATTACTGCGTGTTTCCAAAAGATAATTCCCTTTTCAAGTTTACTACTCGATCAGCTAATCGGAAACCCATACGATTCCAATGTCGGAAGGGCAGCCAGCTGACGTGGTAATCAATACTCTCTTGTTTTTAACAAAAACTTTGCCCAAATTAACACCCTTCTGCTTCTTCTTTCAGGCATCTAATCCACCCATGGAGATGCTAGACTCACATATGCTTTCCTTTGACATAGAACACCCACTCTCACCTATGCTAGTAAGTTACACGATAATCTTGTGCCGTGCCTTCTCCTATTTTAATGTTTGTTTCACAACTACTTCCTACTTCCTGGATACCAATTCTCATCTTTTCTCAAAATCCATTAATTAATAATTCAAATACACTTTTGGTTCCAAAATATCCAAACTCACCCTTATAATATTTTCTTCTATGTTTTCACAGGGCTATATTTCATGGGAAAAGTAGCCCTTTTTATTCCATCATCACGTTAAGTTTCTCGAGATTTGTAATATGCAGCAGCAGCAGCCGCCTCATGAAACCCTTCCTACCATCAGGTCATTTCTCACCCAGATGTTTTCGATGGTGCGGCAAGCCAATGAGAACACTCGTGGGTTTCTGCTTCTAGGCATTAATGGCGTTGTATTTCATCAATTGACATCGGTGACCTCTTATGTTTTTGATGAGAAGAGGAAGTTACTCAACTTTGGGGAAGCTTTTAATATGTCCCTTCCACCGATGGTCCATATCAGCATGATTGTTTGGAGTTTCGCGCTGAATTATCTCCTCCTATTCCGACTTAACCCTGGAATACAATGTATTC
Organism: Arachis duranensis; assembly: GCF_000817695.3. NCBI lineage: Eukaryota > Viridiplantae > Streptophyta > Magnoliopsida > Fabales > Fabaceae > Arachis > Arachis duranensis. Next base: position 111,883,555 of record NC_029775.3, read on the forward strand.
TTCTACTCGTGACCATATTAATGCAGTGGTATTATTTTGCTGAACTAGCTCGTAGAGCCGCTGGTATTGCTGTTGACTTAGGTTCGTACAAGATGCCCCTCCTATGGTTTTCTTTTTTCGGGGGCATCGGCATGGCGCTGTTTTGTGGTTCAACGGTACTGCTGATAGTCTTTTTATCATGGCTATTTGCAAGAAGAAGAGGACTGCAATTCCAAGGAATAAGGGTGAATGGGGATTCCATAATAGGGGCTATGAATGCGTGAGCAACTCATCAAACCATATAATAACTTGTAGTTTGCGATGGACTTGTTAATAGTTTTTGTCTCCGGCTGTGATGATGTTGATGAGCTAGCTTTTAGCGGTGAATTCACCTTTTAACATGGCCAAACATAGGAATGGATGTTTTATTACGCATATCCGTTACGGGTTTGTTTTGGTGTGTCTTTAAGATAAAAAATCCTCTAAAAAAGATCTTTTTTTTAAAGATCTTTTAAAAATGTAAAAATAATTATGTTTAAACATGATAATATATAAATATTTTTTTGTTTATTTATTATATTATGAGTTAGTTTTGGTGAGTTTTTAAGAAAATATTTTTTTTGAATTTTTTTTTTTAAAGATCTTATGGAGTAAAAGTAATTTTATGTTTGGGTATTTCATGTAAAAAGATTTTTTTATTTATCAATTATGTTTGGGTATAACAATACAAGAATATTTTTTTGTTTATTTATTATATGAAAAATATATTTTTTTTAAAGAAAAAAATCTTTTAAAAAATTGTGTAAATTACAGCTTCTCAAAAAAATATATCTTTTTAAATTTTTGTAGTGCTTTTACTTTTACAATTAGAACTTTTTCAAACATGCTAAAAAATTTAAAAAAAAAGATCTTCAAAATACTGACGTTTAAATAAATACTGAACCATTTTTTTTTATAAAAATTCTTTTTAAAAAATACAAATTATAATTTTCAAAAAATATTTTTTTATTTTTTAATATTTTTATTATTAAAAATTTATCTAATATGTTAAAAAAAATTATAAAAAAAATTAATAATTTAATGACAAGTTGACAACCAAAAAAGTCTTTGTTCATTTTGAATACTTAGGTATCATGCGTCCCACTTCCTATCTTGTTACTTTTATATTATATGCTGATTTCTCGCTCTTAGACATAGTAAAAGTTAGATATCTTATCCTTAGTTTGTTGGTTTAATCACAACCCTTGACGTAGTCAATAATTTGGGATAAAATACGTACATAATTGATTTTTGTATTATTTGCATAACAGCTCTGATGTAACACACTCGTACGATTAAGTATTATAGTCCAAGTATGCTTTTGGCAAGTTTATCTCTATCAGAGTTACTTAAATGGAGATGTAAAAAATATTTTAAAAAAAAATTATGGTGATTATAAAAAAAATTTATATAAAAATATAATTTATTTATTTAGTTATATTTTAAATAAAATAATATTTTTATAATATATTAAAATCTAATTTTACAATTTATCATTCAAATGTCAACAAAAAATTTTTTTTTTTACATTAAGACAATTATAAAATTTTCGTTTAAATATCCACTATCTTCGTATCCTTGGCAGTTGGCACCAACTAAATTCCATGTGATTAGAGAGATTCCATTTTTTCATGTTTCACTTTCAATTTATTTCATACGGTATAGTCAATTAATTTTTTTTTTTTTGAAACATTTTAGTGTTTTAATTATATTATTTTGTCCTGTTCTTATTCACCAATTTTCTACATATTATTATGTGGAGGTTTTGGTGTGAAATGGAGATACTAATTAAGCACACAAATTTGAGGGTAATTGTTGAGTGAATAGCGTTGTGTGCAGAAGTAGTTTCTTTGGAAATCATGGACTCATCTCTGAACAAGTTCTGGTTCTTTGTTGTGACTGCAGACAAGAAGCGTGATGTTTATAGCTGTTTGCAAGAAGCAAATGAGTCAAGTAATTAATTTTGAGTTACCAAAGTATAACAATTTCAACAGAGCTTTGCACTCCTTATATGTAAGATTGCCCTTTCTAGATGCAGAACCAACGGTGAAAATTAAGATGATGGAGTTCACAAGAGATGCATGAGTAAACCTTATTACATTAGTCTAAGTTTCATTCATTTGTGGGTTCTTTATCCATCTTCTTGTTCCGAATACTACTTCATTTTTCGTGTTAATTCAGTGCCTGAGGTATTACTCGTGCCATTTATAGTGTGTGTATTTCTTGCTCCTTGCATCAAAGAATTGGCTGAAATGTCTTTGGTTAATAGTTTTCAACATCTAATTTTGTGTAGAACACAGAGTTCTTTACCCAACCAACTTATAAAATGCGCCAAATCACTCCTAAGTTACAGTTGCACAACTTGGAATTACAAAACAAGACTAGAATAGACAGCCAACACACACACACAAAATAACTTAATACCTAAATTGATCAGATAAGGTAATTTGGTCTCTAACAAAATTTTTTTTCGCCCTGAAATTTTCGAGAATTACTCTCATTAGACATATGGATTCTTTCATGGCTTTTAATAAAATTTTTAACATGCATGCTAGATAAATAAGTGTTTGACATTTTATTATAAAATCATTAACTCACTAAAAAATATCATAATAAATCAAATTAGTCTCCTTAAAACTAAAGAAAGGAGCAATCCGTGTGACAGGAGTAATTCTTAAAGACTTATAGAGCAATAAAGATTTGTTAGGAACATCTTTACACAGAAATTTATTTAGCAATGCTATCCGTAATACAAAGCTCAATGAATAATAATCCAAGTGTTATAAGGTAGAGCCCAATGATTAAACTATCTGATCCATGGAGCATGGGAATGGACCAAATAAGGAACATAACAACATGAATGCGAGTGAAATTTGCACCCAGAAGAAGCAGTACAGCAACAGCCCATATAGTCACAAGGAAACTGAACAATTCAATCAAGGGAAGACATGCTTACATGATGTCACTTGTGCTCCAAGCTTAACGAGAAATGAGTAGTTAGTTAGAAGTTACGAGTTCTATGGCTGCTGCTCTTTTTTCCCCCTCACATATTGCTTTTTGCTCTAGCTAAGTACACACTTTAGATGGCTAGTCTTTTTATCTTATAGTTGATAGATAAAAATATTTCAATTACAAGAAGATAAAATCCCTTGGATTACAAATCAATTCAATTTTCATCCTTTTCTTAAAATCCAACAATATAATTGATTTGCAAACCAAATTAGTTCAAACAGTGGTTCCAAACTCATCTTTATTACATTTTCTTCTATGTTTCCACTGGGTTATATTTTGTGATCGAAAACTAGCCCCTTTTTACTCCACCATCAGGTTAAGTTTCTCGAGATTTTTTATATGCAGCAGCAGCACATTGGTCATCATCGTCATTCATATTATGAAGCCCTTAATACCTTCATGTTATTTCTTTCGGAGATGTTGTCGATGGTGATTGGAACCAATGACATAACTCATGGGTTTCTGTTTCTAGGCATTAATGGTGTCCTAATTCATCAGTTAGCATTGGTGAACTCTCTTGCATTTGAGAAGAGGAACTTACTGAGCCTTGGGGAAGCTTTTGATATGTCCCTTCCACCAATTGTACACATCAGCATGATGTTTTTTATTTTCCCTCTGAATTTGGTCCTCCTCTTCCCAGTTTACCCCGGAACACAATGTGTTCTTCTACTCCTCTGCATATTAATGCCGTTGTATTACGTCGCTGAACTAGCACATAAAGCAGCTGGCATTGCTGTAGAGTTAGGTTCATACAAGATGCCCCTCATATGGTTTTCTACTTTAGGGGGCCTTGGCATGGCCCTGATTTGTGGTTCAATGGTACTGCTGATAGTCTTTTTATCATGGCTATATGCAAGAAGAAGAGGACTGCAATTCCAAGGAATAAGGATGAATGCGGATGTCATAATAGGGGATTTGAATGCCTGAATAACTCATTGATCTCTCTCTTGTTTTAGCAATATTTGGAATTGGACCGTGTAATAACTTATAGAATATCTTCCTATCCACAACTTATATTTTTGCAATGGACTTGTAACTGGTTTACGATGGATGTGTCTCTGGCTATGGTATAAGAAATGGTTGATATTTGAGTTTTTAACTGGGAATTCACTTTTTTACATCCCCCAAACCTTAAATGTGATTTGTTTGGATCATCAAACTTATGTCTAGAAACATACCAAGAGACTAAGAAGGCATATGCACAATATAACATGTAATTAAATTAACTGAAAAAATGTCATGAAGAAGGAGCTACTTGGAGAGTGCAATTTATTAGCCGGTTATCCATCTTCACAAGAGATACATGTTATAATGTAACTAAATTTCTTGATATACAATAAGTTAAAAAATAGGTCATAGCAAGAAAGAAAGAAAGAAAGAAGAAGCAATCACTGAATAGCTAGCACAAGAAGTTGGAGAAATAGGTCTTTTGGCTGTATTTCTCCTATGGTTACTTTAATTATCAAGTAAGTTTAAAAATACACATTTCTTTTTCTTGCTATGCCATCCCATTTTCTAAGCTATGTAACACATTGTTTCCCCTATTTTTACAGAAGCAAAAGCCTCAAACAACATTGGTGTACACTATGGCCAACTTGGAAACAATCTACCTTCTCCATACCTCTCCGTAGAGCTACTGACAAAAATGAAAGCTAGACATGTGAAGCTCTATGATGCCAACCTTGACATTCTCAAACATTTCCGTGAACCGAAGAGCAGCGGAAGAATGGGTGAGGAACAATGTCCTACCTTACCTTCCCAAAACCAAGATTCGCTACCTCCTCGTCGACAATGAGGTGCTAAGATCCTACTCGGAACAAGGCCGGCAAATGTGGCGCGATCTTGTGCCAGCAATGCAAATGATCAAGAGATCCCTCAAGGCTCTAAACATCTCAACCTTCCCACCATCAAGAGGGATGTTCCGATATGAGATAAGAGACAATGTGATCATACCAATGCTTAACTTCTTAAACAGAACCAAGTCATTTTTATTCATCGATGTGTATCCATATTTTCCATGGTCACAAAACCCTTATAACATTAGCCTTGATTTTGCTCTATTCAGAGGAGGCTTAAGCATAAGAGATCCTGGCAGTGCCTTAGTCTACACCAATTTGTTAGACCCAATGCTAGATTCTCTCGTATTTGCTAAGTCCAAACTCGGCTTCTCCAATATTCTGCTCGCCATATCCGAAACAGGATTGACATTATAAATTATACCGTAAAATTAATATTTGAACGTTTTTTATGCAACTAAAAAAATTGACACCCTTACCGTTAAACAAATAGAATCTTCTGTCAAGTTAGCCATAAAATGTTAACCATAACAATTGAATTGGGAGAAACAGCCCTTGTCCCAATCAAAACGATGCCATTTTCACAAAGCAATCCAACACAACTGCAACTACACACCATCTCCACTTCTCTGCGTCTGAAACTCAAGGAAAAAGCACCACACAACTCCATCTTTTGACTTAAATTTCAACTCTCACACTACCTCCTCCGCTCTGCACCAATTCCTCCACACATTGTTAATTATTAATTTTCCTTTTGTCCTTTTTTTTTTTAAAAAAGAGCTCGACACAACAAAAGTGGATCAAAAGATAAAGAAAAACAACAATAAAAGGAAAATAAACCAAATTCATGGTTATCTCTAATAATCGGTTTTGTGAATAATTACCGCAGCCCGTAAAGAACCCCATCAACCATTTCTTCCCCTCATCTTTTCTATTATCAGTTTCTGTTCAACGCTCAAAATGTAGCAAGCAAGCGCACTACACCATTGGGTTATTTTTATATTGTTCCCAAACTACTTCAGTTTCGTGTTAATTCAGTACTTGAGGTATTACTTGTGTCATTTATAGTGTGTATTTCTTGCTCCCTGAATCAAAACAATTGGCTGAAAATGGCCTTGGATAATAGAATATAGTTATCAACATCTAATTTCGTATAGACTATTACTAAATCTAAAACAAAACTGTTATGAATCTTCTAGGTTAAATTGTTAGAGGTGCTGAAAAGCATGGAAGGACACTCTCGAGTCAACAACTATTCCCAGCACAATTTGTGTGCACCGAAAATAGAACGAGATTCTATAAGCACTAGTTAAACGCAAACCGAAACCTCACTGGGTACAATCATACAGCTATGATTATATAGTATACTCCAAGTAATTGTTAATCAGGTACACATAGTTCCTTACCCAACCAACTTATAGTACCAAACCGCTTCGAATTACAAAGCTCGGCAAACATAAACACAAAAGAGACATTCATTTAGCATAGGTATCCCTAATACAAAAGTCACGGATTCATCTCAAAATAACTCTTGGATTCTCTCTTTGGCTGCAGCTTTTCATTCCCATTTGGTGGTTCCTTTTTTCGGGACCAACATATGCAGTATAATCCAAGTATTATAAGGTAGATCCCAATGGTTAAAGTATCTGATCCTTGGAGCATGAGAATGGACCAAATACAGAACATAGCAACATGAATGCGAGTGAATTTTGCACCCAGAAGAAGCAATACAGTAACAGCACATATAATCACAAGGAAACTGAACAATTCAATCAAGGGAACCAACTTGGACATGCTTACATGTTGATTTATCAGCTTCAGGACAGGGCATAGCAGATTCCTAAGTGCCTCCGTATATTTCCTCAAACTAATTTCTTCATTGACCTTTGCGGTACACATGGCGAATAGATTGAAACAACTTGAAATATAAATCAGTACCATAACGGCAAGCGCCATACATAACCCAAGCTGTGCAGCTACCTTGAGCCGGTACTCTGGCATGGTTTCCGTGTCGTCGTGCTGCTGGGCCTGTTCAGATAAAGAAGAAACAAAGTAATAGAAAGGTGAATTGGAAACTGGGTAATCTATTTACTTGGAAGAAGTAATAACGAAATTTGGCGCACCTTATTATTCCCCGAAGCCATGGGTGCACCAGAGGAGTGAGTTTGGTTGAAATCATGGTCTTGTTTGTGGTTCTGAACCATCCTACCTTGGTTATGTACAAGAGGGAGAGGGCAATGAACAAGAGAGGAAAAAGTCGAGGGTTTCAGAGCTGCAACCGTAATATGCGGTATTCGCCTTCGGAAAAGGATAAATTATTCTTATTGTTAATAAAGCTTAAGAACTAAGCAGTTCCCTTCGGTGGGACCATCAACCCATTAGTTAATTTATTAATTAAGAGATATCAATATGAACTATCAACCATTGATCATACTTAGGGAGAGAGAAACAAAAAAGGGGTCTGCGTCTTTCCTCCACTTTACTTTGTTTCGTAATTCCAGTTCAATCAGCAAATCGGAAACCCTATGTCATCGGAAGGGCATCCACTTGACGGTGTAAGCAATAGTATCTTACTCTCTGTTGCTTTGCTTTTTTACAAAATTTCCCCCAAATTAACACGTTTCGGATTCTTTCAGGCCTCCGATCCACCGTCGGAGGAGGTGCCACGCTTAGATATGCTTTCCTTTGAAAATGAACAAGAACGCTCACCTGAACCAGTAAGTTACTAATTCCTAAGCTGCTGCTACTACCCTACTACTACTGAACCATAAACACTGAATCTCTTAAATATTTCAAGTGCAATAAAATCTATTGGATTACAAAATCAATCAATATTCTAGTCTCTTCTTAAAATCCAACAAATATAATTGATTTGCAAATCAAGTTACTTCAAACATAGTGTGTGGTTCCGGACTCACCCTTATTACATTTTCTCCTATGTTTTCACTGGATTATATTTTATGATAGGAAACTAGCCCTTTTTATTCTATCATCACGATAATTTAAGATTTGTATTATGCAGCAGCAGCTTCCGGAGTGGCTGCGGCTGCTGGAGCTGCTGCGGGAGCAGGAGCAGGAGCAGGAGCAGGAGCGGGAGCGGCTGATGCAGTTGCTGCAGCGATATTTTCAAGCCTTGGGAACTGCAGTACCATACATTGGTCTTCTTCTTTTTCCTCTTTGCTGTTCTTCCTTCATGTTATTTCTGTTGGAGACATGGTCAATGGTGACGGCAGTCAATGAGATAACTCGCGGGTTTCTGTTTCTAGGCACTAATGGTGTCGTAATTCATCAGTTGGCATCGGTGAACTCTTTTACATTTGAGAAGAGGAACTTACTGAGCTTTGGGGAAGCTTTTAGTATGTCCCTTCCACCGATGGTACATATCAGCATGATTCTTTTGAGTTTAGCTCTGAATTTTGTGCTCCTATTCCGAGTTTACCCTGGAATACAATGTGTTCTTCTACTCCTCTGCATATTAATGCCATTGTATTATTTTGCTGAACTAGCACATAAAGCAGCTGGCATTGCTGTAAACTTAGGAAGGTCGTACAAGATGCCCCTCATATGGTTTTCTACCTTAGGGGGCCTTGGCATCTTCCTAATTGGTGGTTCAATGGTACTGCTGATAGTTTTTCTATCTTGGCTATATGCAAGAAGAAGAGGACTGGAATTCCAAGGAATAAGGGTCAATGGGGATGCCATAATAGGGGCAATGAATGCCTGAACAACTCGTTGATCTCTCTTGTTTTAGCAATGTTTGGAATCGGACTGTCAGATCGTGTAATAGCTTATAGAATATCTTCCTATCCACAACCTGTAGTTTGAATATTTTTGCAATGGACTTATAACTGGTTTACGATGAATGTGTCTCTGGCTACGGTAGAAGAAATGGTTGATATTTGAGTTTTTAACTCTGAAGTTTGACATGCCCCAAACCTTAATGTTTTTTGTTTGGATCATCAAACTTAAGTCTAGAAATAGACCAAGAGACTAAGAAGACATCATTATCATGGAATGCATATGCACAGTATAACACGTAATTTCTTTTCAATATGACTCCAGTGAAATTAAATTAACTGAAAAAATGTCATGAAGAAGGAGCCACTTGGAGAGTGCAATTTAATTAGCCGATTATCCATTTTCACAAGATACATGAGTAAACCTTATTACATTAGTCTAATTTTCATTCATTTGTGGGTTCTTTATCCCCTTCTAAAGTTTGTGATTAATGTAACTACATTTCTTGATACACAATAAGTTGAAAAAAATAGGTCAAAGCAAGAAGGAAACAAGAAGCAATCACTCCCTTGCCTTTTACAAGTTATCACTAATTTAGTCATTTATAAACACCCACATTTCTTTCCTATTTCTTTGCTTTAGAGGATACGAGCACAGAGAAGGAGAGAGTGGAGCTGGAAATGACAGCACAACGATGAGCAATGAACTGGCTATCTTTTTCTTTTTAAAAAAAAAGATACCGTTTTAAATCAAATTGGGACAAATTTCAAACTCATGAACTCGTGGGTAGACTCGCGAGTTTGAGCAAGTTTGTCCGAGTCTGCCCAAGTCCAGCCGAGTCTATCCAGAAACGAGTTTAAGTCCTAGTCAACTCTGATTCTATATAACAAGTAATTTCCGTTCAATATGACGCGAGTGAAAGACATTAAACTAATTGAAGAGATGTCATGAAGAAGGAGCTACTTGGAAAGTGAAATTCAATTAGCTGATTATCCATGTTCACAAGAGATGCATGAGTAAACCTTATTACATTAGCATCATAAGTTTCATTAATTTGTGGGTTCTTTATCCATCTTCTTGTTCTGAATACTGCTTCAGTGTTCGTGTTAATTCAGTGCGCCTGAGGCATTACTTGCGTCATTTATAGTGTGTATTTCTTTCTCCTTGCATCAAAACAAATGGCAGAAAATGGCTTTGGGTAAATAGTTATCAACATCTAATTTTGTATAGACCAAATCTAAAACAAAACTGTTATGAATCTCCAGTACCAAACTGGCAATTGCCACAAATAACCCAAGTTGTGCAGCTACCTTAAGCCCGTGGTGCTGGGCCTGTCCAGATAAAGAAGAAACAGAGAAATAAAAAGGCGAACTGCAAACTGAGCTATCTATTTTCTGTTATACACACAACAAGAACAACAATAATGAAATTTGGCGCACCTAAAGTAAATGAAAGTTTTATCCTGGCTATATGCAAGATCATTGTTACAATGCTTAAAGGTAAATGAAAGTTTGCAGTTGTACATATGTGAGACGAAAAACCTATTT
>NC_029775.3:111893675-111901310 GCF_000817695.3 Arachis duranensis
AAAAAAAAAAAAAAAATTAGCTCCATATAACATCAACTAGTAGAAAAACCGCGTTAAAAATAGAAAAAAACTTAGTTAGTTAGTTAGTAGTTACTAGTTCTTAAGCTGCTGCTTTTTTCCCCCTCATGTATTCAGAAAGGGTTTTTCTTTTTGCTCTGGCTAAGTACACACTTTAGATGGCTAATCTTTTTATTTTATATTTGATGGATAAAAATATTTCAGTTACAACAAGATAAAATTCCTTGGATTCCAAACCAATTCAATTTTCATCCTTTTCTTAAAATCCAACAATATAATTGATTTGCAAACCAAATTAGTTCAAACAGTGGTTCCAAACTCACCTTTATTACATTTTCTTCTGTGTTTTCACTGGGTTATATTTTGTGATCGGAAAACTAGCCCCTTTTTACTCCACCATCAGGTTAAGTTTCTCGAGATTTGTAATATGCAGCAGCAGCAGCGGCACATTGATCATCATCATCATTCATATTATGAATCCCTTAATACCTTCATGTTATTTCTTTCGGATATGTTGTCGATGGTGATTGGAACCAAATGCATAACTCGTGGGTTTCTGTTTCTAGGCATGAATCGTGTCCTATTTCATCAGTTGGTATTGGTGAACTCTCTTGCATTTGAGAAGAGGAACTTACTGAGCTTTGGGAAAGATTTTGATATGTCCCAAACCTTAAATGTCATTTGTTTGGATCATCAAACTTATGTCTAGAAACATACCAAGAGACTTAGAAGGCATATGCACAATATAAACATGTAATTTCTTTTCAATATGACTCCAGTGAAATTAAATTAACTGAAAAAATGTCATGAAAAAGGGGATACTTGGAGAGTGCAATTTAATTAGCCGGTTGTCCATTTTCACAAGAGATACATGAGTAAACCTTAATACATTAGTCTAATTTTCATTCATTTGTGGGTTCTTTATCCCCTTCTAAAGTTCGTGACTAATGTAACTACATTTCTTGATACACAATAAGTTGAAAAAATAGGTCCAAGCAAATTAAAAAAAAAAAAACGATCACACCCTTGCCTTTTACAAGTTATCACTAATTTAGTCATTTATAAACACCCACATTTCTTTCCTATTTCTTGCTTCAAAAGAACATACTTTAAAGAGAAAAAGAAAGCCCTTTATTTAATACAATCATAAAGATCCTTCAGCCTAAGATATATGCCTTCTTTGTGGCAAAGCTTATCTCATTCTATAAATTCATACAACTTACCTCATTCCATTGCACACTGCATAGACGTAATTGGAGGCAACTAGTCACTGGATAGCTAGCACAAAAAGTTGGAGAAATGGGTCTTTTGGCTGTATTTCTCCTATGGTTACTTTCATTATCAAGTAAGTTTGAAAACTCACATTTCTTTTCCTTGCTATGCCATCCCATTTTCTAAACTATGTAACACTGTTTCCACTATTTTTATAGGAGCAAAAGCCTCAAACAACATTGGTGTAAACTATGGCCAACTTGGAAACAATCTACCTTCTCCATACCTCTCCATAGAGCTACTAACAAAAATGAAAGCTAGACATGTGAAGCTCTATGATGCCAACCCTGACATTCTAAACCTTCTATCAAATAGAAAGATTCACGTCTCAGTTATGGTCCCAAACAATGAAATCTCAAACATTGCCGTGAACCGAAGAGCAGCGGAAGAATGGGTGAGGAACAATGTCCTACCTTACCTTCCCAAAACCAAGATTCGCTACCTCCTCGTCGGCAACGAGGTGCTAAGCTCCTACTCGGAACAAGGCCGGAAAATGTGGCGCGATCTTGTGCCAGCAATGCAAATGATCAAGAGATCCCTCAAGGCTCTAAACATCTCATCCATCAAAGTTGGCACCCCGTTGGCAATGGATGTGTTGGAATCAACCTTCCCACCATCAAGAGGGATGTTCCGATATGAGATAAGAGACAATGTGATCATACCAATGCTTAACTTCTTAAACAGAACCAAGTCATTTTTCTTCATTGATGTGTATCCATATTTTCCATGGTCACAAAACCCTTATAACATTAGCCTTGACTTTGCTCTATTCAGAGGAGGCTTAAGCACAAGAGATCCTGGCAGTGCCTTAGTCTACACCAATTTGTTAGACCAAATGCTAGATTCTGTCATATTTGCTATGTCCAAACTCGGCTTCTCCAATATCCCACTCGCCATATCCGAAACAGGATGGCCTAATGCCGGTGACATCGATGAGCCTGGGGCAAACATATTCAATGCAGCCACATATAACCGCAATTTGATCCAAAGAATGACAACAAATCCACCTCTTGGCACCCCAGCTAGGCCTGGAGTTCCAATCCCAACTTACATCTTTTCATTGTTCAACGAAAATCAAAAGCCTGGTCCAGGGACAGAGCGACACTGGGGCTTGTTACACCCGGATGGCACGCCAGTCTATCAAATAGACCTGACAGGAAAGTCGGCTGCGGCCGACTTTGGGCCATTGCCAGCTCCAAAGAACAATGTGCCTTACAAAGGGAGGGTGTGGTGTGTGGCAGTGAAAGGAGCAAATGCAATGGAATTGGAAGCTGCATTGACATATACTTGCAACCAAAGTAATGTGAATTGTGATGGTCTTGCACCAGGAAGAGAGTGCTATGAGCCTGTTTCCATTGCTGCTCATGCCAGCTATGTATTTAGCTCTTACTGGTCCAAGTTTAGAAGTCAAGGAGCCACTTGCTATTTCAATGGACTTGCTCAACAAACAACTTCCAATCCTAGTGAGTTTTCTTTCCTTTCATTTCTATAAGGCTTCTAAAACAATGAGATTTCTTATTTGATGTTTTGTTTGTGCGTTTGGTTCTGGAAACAGGTCGAGGTCCATGCAAGTTCCCAAGTGTGACTCTTTGAAGATAATAAACAAGAACTATGATCATTTTAGCAGAAAGTTGCAGGAAGAAAAAAATTAATTGTATGCAAACACAAACACTGGCAAGTAGTTAGTAATAAGAACTCCATCAACAAAATATTACATTGTATTGGTATATCTAGTGCTTTTTGGTAAGATAATTACTGTCATACAATGTCACTTGCACATTGCAATGTTTCAATGGTTCACAGTGCTTTATAACAATTATAAATGATAAATCGATAAGACTTTAGTCTTCCTTCTTGTTTCTTTTCAAAGAGAAATACTATTCACAAATTCAACATCAAAAGAAAAAAAAAATATTCACAGTAACTTTTTCTTTTTAATGCATCCACCCTTTGTAAAAAAAATAAAAGGATGATATGATCAACAAAGAAACACAGGAGAATTTACTAATCTTCTGCCTTGGACATGATGGAGAGGCAGCTCGGCCTTGAATGAAAGCCTTCACGGCGGCGATGGTTGTGGAAGGAGGGTCTGATCAGAGTACTTAGAGCTCTCTTCACCAGCTCGCCCTCCACTCCTCCGATCCGCACCAGCAAGTTCTGCATCGCCGATCTTCGAAGATTTAGGGTGTTACCCCTCGAAGAAGAAGCAGAATGAAACGACGCCATTTGCTGCTGCTGCTGTTCGACGAGGCGTTTGTGGTAGGAGCAGCGGAAGGAGCCAGGGTGCGTCGTAGGGGAACACATGCACGTCCTCCTCTGATGATTGGACGTCGACACCAAGGCGGTTTTCCTCTGATTCTTGGTTTTCGCCATGGAGCGTTGCTCAGAGGAGAATCTCAGAGATGACGATGTTGGACACGGCGGCGTGGGGATGAGAAGGGAGGCTCCGGGAGAGAAATTCGCGGAGGTGTATATACAAGGCGAAATTCAAACCCACGGCAATTGTTTAAGCGGGGGAGTGAGATGATTACTCAACCAACACAGGATGGTTTCGCGGGGGTGTATGAAAACGAGCGCGAGAAGGACGGCATTTGTTGAATAGATTCGAATCGAATCGGATGTGACTTATGAAACGCTGTAAAGAAAGGAAGAAAGCAAGAAAGAGAAGAGTGTGTGTTGTTTTTTCATCGGCATTTAGCAGTGAGAACTGAAAAGAGAGAAACAGAGTTTGTTTGGATTTATAAGTTCGTTATCTTCTGAAGCATCGTATACGGGAATCAGTTACGGAGACAAGTCATAGCATCTTAATTCAGCTTTTATACACAATGAATTATCCTTTCCTAGATTTAAAATAAATTAAAATTTATATATAAGAAACTATTAAATTTAAAAAAATTTAAAAATAATATTAAATTTATTTTCATGAAGTTTTTTAAAAAAATTGTATTTAATTATATTTACTTGCATATTTAAAATTTTGTTTAAATTTGGAAGTTAAAAGTAATTAGATTTACTTGCATATTTATGTAATTTACCGAAAATAATATTCAAATATTCAATATAATTTAAATTAGTGTGGCTTCGATCAATTTTCTATTTTGACTGGGTTGAATGAGCAGATTTATTTAAATTGGTTTGGATTTGAACATTTAACTATTTATTTTGGTGTTTTTTTTTTGTAATATATTCTTTAATTGCAAGAATAAGCTTCCTTTTAGAAAAATTATAATTAGTTAGGTAGATATTATTCACTATGGTTATTCATATAGAAAGATATTAATAATATTAATATATGAATGCAACTGAAAAAAAATAGAGTTGTAAACATTTATTAAATATTTTTCTAAATAATTCTAAAATAATTTTTTATTAAGGTTTTATTTTTATATCTTGGTAAAATTTTTTATTTAAAATAAAAAATATATTGGTAATTTTTATCAAAAGAACATATTAACAAATTGTGGAGAATTCTCTTGTTGAAAAAATTTAGAATCACAATTGAGCATAATTGATGTAGTTTTGTTTAAGTCTGTTCTCCTATATTTATGATAAATTTCAGCTTAAAATATTTAAAAATAATAATAATTTTTAGCAAAGGAATAAATCAGCACATATGAACCTCCTTGAATAATTATCCTTCAAATTAAAAGTTTTCTCATAACTCATCTTCATTAAATCACCTTAAACGAGTAAAGGAAGGAAAAAAAAATCTTATTAGTATCACTAATCAGACTCTTGTTTTAAAAATTAAAATTAAAATTTATAAATAAAATATATGAATTAATTTAAATTTTAATAATATTAAAATAAAAAATATATACATAGATTAAACTATAAATAAAATTATGAAAATATTAAATTGAAGTTTATTTATTTGATTTTCATATAATCTTTATCCTTGTTCATTCCAAGAAGTTATTTTTATTTATTATTCTTTTTCCTTTTCTAGTTTACATTTAAATACTGTAGTGAAAGAATGAAAATATTATATGAAATACAAGTATGAATATAACGTTTCAATAGTTTAAATATAATATTTAATTTTTAATTTTATTTTTTTATAAATTAAGACACCATATATTTTTATTAATATATTATAACTAAATGATATTAAAAAATATAAATTATTAAAAGTAAAAAAGTGATATATAAATGATTGTTGAGTTAAGAAATTAACTAAATTAATTAGTGATGACAAACATTATTTTTGGGTAAAATAAATAATTAGTGTTGATTAAATATATCTACCTATTAACTAATTATTTATTTCATGCTGCAGGCCATAATTCAATTTTGGCAGCCCAAGTTGAATGAATAAACAAAACAAAGCTAAATGGGCTGAATGGTAAGTGGGAATAAAAACAAGCCCAAGTCATTCATATCAAACAAATTCATCAAAGAAGCATAGCAAGGCACCACGGGCCAAAAAGAGAAGAACCCGATCCAAGCTTGAAATTGTTTTCAATTTCCCACCATCTTGCTCCAACCAAAGCAACGTTTCTCTCATCTCAAATCAAGTCACATCAAGTTCAGAAAAGTAAGAAAGAGAACGAGAGTGAAAGAGCTTCTTCACCAAGCAAAGAACCAAAGAAGCAAGAAAGAGAGAATTGAAGCTTGAAGCACAGAAGCTAAAACAAACCAAATCAAGCTTAAGAAAGGTAATCCATCTCATCTTGCATGCATCAGATCTTCATCCCTTCTTCCCAACTCTCTGCACTATCCGAAAATGGTATTCAAGGGAAAGTTGATCTCTGCTCTTCACTGCTACAAATCCACGGTCACAAGAGATTCTTGGGGACCAAGTTGCATCTCTATAGTTCAGATTTGGTTGACCATTGGAAAACAGTTTCGGTTACTTCCTCATGGCTTTCGGTCAAGTTGGAAAAGTCAGAAGCAAAGGGTCTTCTTTAATGTTAAAAAAGAAAAAGTGAGCTTGTGGTTGGTGAAGCTCAAGGCTCAAGGTGTTGACCTTGGAAGAAGAACCCAGCCACATGCAAGGAAATAAAAGGAGCTTGCTGTTCATTCAGAAAAAAAGAGAGAAAACCAGTGAATAGAGGTTTATGTTCTGAAGAGAGCTCTTTGAAGAAGTTCAACTAACTGGACAGTGTAACCTAATCAAAGGTGCATTCCGCCAGTATGAAGAACTAAATCAGAGGCTTGCTAATCTGGTTTTTCGCATAGCAAAGAGGCTGTTGATGAAGTCAATCTCCTTCATGTTTTACTGATTATATTGTACTATTCAATGTTTATCATTCTGTAATTTCAAGTGAGAAAAGACAGTGTGAGAAAGCTCAAGTAAAAGCCATGAGTGGAAAAAGGCTGAGTGATACACTTGAGAGAAAAGCCTAGAGTTAATTTCAGATTTCTTTAGGTGTGTTTGTGTCTTGTATCTTGTACCTGTAAGGTATCCCTTTCTTAGTTGGGTTAGCACTAAGAGGTATAGTTGGGTGTTAGCATAGCCAATGTCAAGTTAGGTTAGAACTTGAGTGTGAAAGGATTGGGTCAATCCTGTGTTATTGGTGTATGTAATACTGTTAACTATAGTGAAATTCTTCCATAGTTGTGGAGGAGACTGGATGTAGGTTGCATAGCACAAGGCAACCGAACCAGGATACATGCTGGTGTTAGCTTTTCTCTTCTCTGCTGTGTTCTATTTTCTGATATTCATGAGACAAAAATAAATTGTCTCATAAATTTCCGCTGCTGAATTCAAACAGAATCAGAATTGCAAATTTGTTTAAAAGGGGTAATAACAGCAACTAAAAGGAAGGCATAGATTTAACCCCCCTTCTCTAAGCCTACCACAACCTTCAATTGGTATCAGGAGCTAAGGTCTCAAGAATCAAACTTAACCGCTTGGAGCAAAGATCCAATGGCGACCAACTTGGGCACAACCACAGTTGCCTATACCCTCACTGAAGGCCAGTCAAACAACCGGCCACCTTTCTTCAACGGAAAGAACTATTCCTACTGGAAAGAAAGGATAAGGATCTTCATCCAATCCATTGACTACAACTTATGGAAGATCGTTGTAAGTGGTCCCAAGATTCCAACAAAAACAAGTGCTGATGGAGTGGTGACTCCGAAAGAAGAAGTTGAATGGAATGAAGATGACAAGAAGAAGATAGTGCTGAACGCTAAAGCAATCAACCTTCTTCACTATGCTATCAGCTTTGAAGAGTACCGGAAGGTGTCTAGATGCAAGACAGCCAAAGAAATCTGGGAAAAACTCCAGGTTACACATGAAGGCACCAAACAAGTAAAAGAAACGAGGATTGATATGCTGCGAAAAGAGTACGAGATGTTTAGCATGAAGGATGGAGAAAGCATTGATGAAGCGTTTGA
>NC_029775.3:111901434-111911267 GCF_000817695.3 Arachis duranensis
TAAAATACTGCCACTGTCCTAACCGAGAGTAACAACATAAGTCCCATAACCTATGATGAGCTGAGAGGAAAACTCCTTACCTATGAAGCCACACACACAAACACAGACTCAAAGAAAAAGGGAATAGCCCTCAAGTCACAAATAGAACCGAAAGAGAGTGAGTCTAGTGATGGTATTTCAGATGACGAGCTTTTGTTTTTTGCTAGGAGATTTAAAAGGATGCTGAAAAGCAAGGGTAAATACAAGGGTTCAAGTTCAAAGGAGCAAAAGATAGACTTGAGCAAGGTGACGTGTCATCATTGCAAGGAAGCTGGGCACTTCAAGTCAAACTGTCCAAAGCTCAAAAAGGAGGACAAAGGCAAGAAGGAAAGGAAGAGAGTACTCATGGCAGCTTGGGAAGATCTTGAGAATGACTCAAATGAAGAAAAAGAATCGGAAGGAGATGACAAAGACTGCTTCATGGCTGGAAACAACAATCTTGATGAGGTAAACTATTATGATTTGACCATTGAGGACTTGCATGCTATTATTGATGATCTCACTCTAAACACATCAAAACTGCTTGATAAATACAATGAGTGCAGATCTGAAAGAGATGTGTTAAGAACTGAAAATGAATTTTTAAAAGAAAAAGTGAAGGAAACTGAATGTGCTTTGGACATTGTTGAAGAAAACAGATTTTTAAAATTTGAACTTGAAAAATTAAAAGGAAAGCACATTGTTGATCCTTCTCATGAGTTAATTGCTGAAAATGAAAGATTAAATGAAATGATCAAAAGGCTGAATGGTGACTTAGCAAAATTTGCTCAAGGTTCTAGCAACTTGAACAAATTACTTGCAAATCAAAGACCATTGTTTGAAAAATCTGGTTTAGGCTACATAACCAAGGAAGATGCAGTTTCTAATACTTCCTCTATAAAATTTGTGGCTTCTTCATCAAATACTAAATCCATACCAAGCAAATCAGGTATTGGATATGTTTCAACTTGTGAAGAAAAATTTGATGAAGCATACACAATCGAAACTAAGCCTTCACCAAAAACTGAACCGAGCTCAAACCGGCCAGGTTTGGGTTATATTTCGAAAAATGAGGCTGCTCTCAAGAAACCAACTTTTTACAACAAAACCTCATTTTCGAAAGGCAAAAATATTCAAAAAAATTCTGGTGAAAATGCTTTTGAAAAGAGGAATAACTTTTTCAAAAATCAGTTTGTCAAGAGAAATGCATCTCCTCCAAGAACCAGAAAATTTCAAAGCTTTAATCATTTCAAGCAATATAACTCACATCAGTTTCAGCAACACACACCAGAAAATCATTGTGTTAATTGCAAGAAGTCTGGTCACTCATATGCACAATGCTTTATTGAAAAGAGAGTTGTAGGAAACAAAGTCTACAATGTTGTTTGTGATTTCAATGCACTTGGGCAACCAAGATGGATTAACTTCAAAGGATCCAAATTAATTTGGATACCTAAGGCTACTTGAAACTCATCATGCAGATTTGCCTAGCATCCAAGAACAAAAAGGACATGTGGTACATGGATAGTGGATGTTCAAGGCACATGACTGGAAGGTCAACCTACTTCATCAAACTAAATAAGTATGATGGAGGTTTTGTGACCTTTGGAGATGATGGTAAAGGTAAAATCATTGCTGTTGGTAAAGTAAGTAATGAGCAATCTACTTTCATTGATGATGTACTTTTAGTATGTGGCTTGAAGCACAATCTTTTGAGTATAAGTCAGCTGTGTGATTTAGGATATTTAGTTGTTTTCAAAAGATTTGAATGCTGTGTTGTTAATGAAAAAACAAATGAAGTGATGTTTGTTGCTAAGCGTTTCAATAATATGTATGGACTTACTCTTGATGAACTAAAGGATCAAAATGTAGCTTGTCTTTACTCTAAAGAATCTGAAAAGTGGTTATGGCACAAGAGATTAGGCCATGCAAGTATGTTTCAAATAAACAAACTTGTTAAGAAAGAATTAGTAAGAGGTCTTCCTTTGATAAAGTTTGACAAAGACATCACTTGTGATGCTTGCCAAATGGGAAAACAAACAAAAAGTTCTTTTAAACCAAAGGAAGACATCTCTACTAAAAGACCACTTGAATTGC
Source organism: Arachis duranensis (assembly GCF_000817695.3). NCBI lineage: Eukaryota > Viridiplantae > Streptophyta > Magnoliopsida > Fabales > Fabaceae > Arachis > Arachis duranensis. The sequence goes on from NC_029775.3 coordinate 111,903,550, forward strand.
TACATGTTGATTTATTTGGTCCAACAAGAACTCAAAGCCTAGATGGTAAACATTATGGTTTAGTAATAGTGGATGACTACACTAGGTTTGGTTGGGTTTTATTTCTTGCACACAAAAATGAAGCCTTTTCGACCTTTGAACCTTTTTGCAAGAAAATTCAAAATGAAAAGGATTTGAAAATCTCTTCTATAAGAAGCGATCATGGAACTGAATTTGAAAACAATTTGTTTGAATCCTTTTGTGAGGAATTTGGAATATCTCAAAACTTCTCTTGTCCAAGAACACCACAACAAAATGGTGTTATGGAAAGAAGAAATAGAAGCATACAAGAGATGACAAGAGCTATGCTTTGTGAGAGTAATGTTCCAAAATTCCTTTGGGCTGAAGCGGTTAACACAGCTTGCCACATTTTAAATAGAACAATCATAAGGAAATTTTTGAAGAAAACCCCTTATGAACTTTGGAAAGGCTACCCACCAAACTTAGATTACTTGCACATCTTTGGATGCAAATGTTTTGTTTTAAATAACAAAGAAAATTTGGGAAAATTTGATTCAAAAGCTTATGAGTGTTTGTTTGTAGGATACTCCACTACTAGTAAAGCATATAAGGTTTATCATCAAGATGCTAGAATTATTGAAGAGTCCATACATGTTACATTTTGTGATACTAACTTGGTGCAAAGCATTTTGGAAGATTGTGATGCAGGAAATCAAGCTCAAAAGGAGAATGAAACTGCTCAAAATCATGGAAAAGAAAATTCTGGACAAGCTGAACCAGAACCAGAAAATGCTGAAAATTCAAGAGACAATTCCATTTTGTCTCATGAATCTGAAGGAAATCCTGCAGTCAGCAGCATTCAGAATACCTTGGTGAATGAATCTGCCTCCAAGTCTACCAGACTTTGTGAATGGAGATTCTTGAAGAATTATTCTGAGGAATTTGTCATTGGGGACGTCTCTCATGGAGTGCAAACAAGGTCTTCCACTAGAAAGGCAAATGAAGGATCAAACATTGCCCTTCTTTCACAAATTGAGCCTCAAAACGTCAAGGAAGCACTCAGTGACCCCTCTTGGGTTAAAGCTATGGAGGATGAGCTTCTTGAGTTTGAAAAGAACCAAGTATGGACTTTGGTTCCAAGGCCAAGTGGAAAGAAAGTGACCGGCACCAAGTGGATTTTTCGGAACAAGTTAGGAGAAGATGGTTGCATTGCAAGAAACAAGGCAAGGCTAGTGGCACAAGGATATGACGAAGAAGAAGGAATAGACTTTGATGAATCCTTTGCCCCTGTTGCCCGAATGAAAGCCATAAGACTTCTCTTAGCTTATGTTGTATATTGTGGTTTTAAATTATATCAAATGGATGTGAAATGTGCATTTTTGAATGGAGTGATAGATAGAGAAGTGTATGTGGAGCAGCCTCCTGGTTTTGAAAATAAAGAGCATTTTAATCATGTTTTCAAACTGTCTAAAGCTCTCTATGGTTTGAGACAAGCTCCTAGAGCTTGGTATGAGAGACTTAGTTCTTTTCTTTTGAAAAATGGTTTTCAAAGAGGCACCACCGACACAACTCTATTTATCAAGAATTCTAATGATTCTTTTATTCTAGTCCAAATATATGTTGATGACATTATTTTTGGATCAGCCAATGAATCCCTTTGTTCAGAATTTGGAAAACTCATGACAAGTGAATTTGACATGAGTATGATGGGTGAACTTAATTTCTTCCTTGGGCTGCAAATTAAACGAAAATGCCAAACCCATGGGAACTCCCATGCACCCTAATTCTAAATTAGATAAGGGAGAAACTGAGAAAGATGTTGATGAGACTAGGTATAGAGGAATGATTGGCTCTCTTATGTACTTAACTTCCTCTAGACCCGATATTGTGCAAAGTGTTGGATTGTGTTCTAGGTTCCAATCCAAACCAAAAGAGTCACATCTTTCTGCAGTCAAAAGGATCATTAGATATGTTCATGGCACATCCAATTTTGCTCTTTGGTATCCTAAGATTGATGATTTTTCTGCAGTTGGTTATTGTGATGCAGATTTTGCTGGTGATAGAGTTGATAGAAGAAGCACTTCTGGTTTATGTTGCTTTCTTGGGAAGTCCTTAAATGTATGGTCAAGTAAGAAGCAACCAACAGTGACTCTTTCCATTGCAGAGGCTGAGTATATAGCTGCTTCTTCTTGCTGTTCTCAGCTTTTATGGCTAAAAACGCAGCTTGCTGATTACAAATTAAATGCTGAAAATATTCCCCTGCTGTGTGATGACATGAGTGCCATTAATATTTCTAAAAATCCAGTGTTGCACTCTAGGACTAAACATATTGAAGTGAAATTTCACTCAATAAGAGAACATGTCCAAAAGGGGGATATTAGTATTCAATTTGTTAAATCAGAGGAGCAATTAGCTTATATTTTTACAAAACCATTAGCTGAGGATAGATTCTGCATGCTTAGGACTTGTCTAGGAATTTTGAGTTATGATTCCTTGTTTGAAAAGTGCTGATGTATTTGCTGGAGCTTTTTGTCTCATGAACAGGTATGAGACAATTCTGGGCAGATGATGAATGTTTCCCTCAAGACAGCGTGTTCTGGGTTCATTGCTAGAGAAAAATAAATCTGGGCCAACCTCAATTCAGTTTTGGGTAGTTCTATGTGTTTCATTTGTTCAAACCACATCTGGGCCCAATATGAATGTTACATTTTTTTAATTGTGTGTTTAAGTTTTCTTAAACCTTTTTTTTTTGTTTAATGGCCCGAAAAGTTTCATTTTGGCAAACTTAATTTTTTACTTTGATCCAAAAATGTTTCAATTTAATTCTGATTGTCTTTCAAAATTTAAATTAATTTTCTGTTTTAATTTAAAATCAAATAAAATCTTTTCTTTTATGAGGTCATGTCTTTTCAAGTCTTTACAAATGGTGATGCAGTTGCATGGTTTTGGAAATTTGCTTTTGGGTACGGTTACCAACATAACTCTCTTCCCTCCATAACTCCTCCTCTATCCCTTCGGTTCTCACCACTACCCCTATCACTCTCTTTCTTCCTAAATCAAAACCACCAAATGAGGAAGAAAACCATTGCTCACAAACCTCCTCGTGAAAAGCTGTACAAACTTCCATCCAAACCTTCCACTCGCTCACAAGACAAAACCTTTACCCCTTCTCCTTCTCCTCCTACCTCTCCTCCTCGCTGTGACCCCATGGCTCGGACCAAGAACACTTCAAGGTTCTCTGCCTCTGCCAAGCCGACGCCACCACCGAAAGTCACACCATCCAAGCCAGGTTCATCGAAACCGAGTTCATCCAAAGGGAAGCGTCCTGCAGCACCAGAACCTCCACCTGAGTCCACACAACCAAAATCTAGGTCTGTTCCCTCACGTTCTCAAAGAGGTAAAACTCGAGTTCCTCTCTCATCTGTTAGAGAACCAGACGTTGATCCTTTTGCTCACAAATCACATTATATGACATCTCACTCAGACTTTAACCCCCATCGTTTCAAATCTGCCATGAACCACGATTTCTTTGAGGGAGTTATTAAGTATCGTACTCTATGTCCATCTTTTCTGGCTGATTTACCTGATTTGAAAAAGAAAGGTTTTCCTTTTGTTGAAAACTTGGAATTTTTAGACTGGAATCACCTTTTTGACATCAAAAAACCTGTATATCCTCAATTGGTCAAAGAATTTTATGCGAACATGACTTACCATGAAGGAACTGTGCACTCTTATGTTAAGGGCAGAGACATTTTCTTAAATAATGAAACTGTCAGTGATGCATTGAAGTATACTGATGTTGGGCCTTGTGCTTACACTTCGGTTAAGTGGGATGATAGTGTTGGAATTTCTTATCTTGATGCATTGGCTCACATTTGTGAACATGTTTCTTTAATTGATGGCATCACACCCACTTACAAAGCCCTAGGATATGAACGTGCTCAACTGCACCGCATTGTCAACCACATTTTGATTCCTCAAAGTGGTTCATATCAAAGGGTTTCTTACACTGACACACTTGTTTTATATGCCCTTATTACAAAAACAGAAATCTCTTTTGCATACTTGATGGCTAGATACATGTTTGATTCTGTTCGAAGTACTAAAGATAAAGCACTTCCTTATGGCATGTTTCTAACTTGCATATTTGAGCATTTTGGTATTGACTTGACCAATGAGAAATATGAAAATAAACATTCATACCTAAAGGGGGGTGGTTCAGTGAAACAGAACAAAGGACCCGCCAGATCTGAAAGGGTTGTCCTAGATGATGAAGATGAGGATTTTGTCCCTGATGATTCTACTGCCCCTTCCACTGAGGGTACTTCCATCTCCACTGGGAAGAAATCCACTCTGCTGAATGTGGTCAGGGATGTTGCTCAAGAGTTTGTCTCCCAATCGAATCACTTGATTGAATTGAGCAAAGAGAAAAGGAAGCTGGCTAGCAAGCATGAGAACTTTCTGAAGAAATCAAGAGATAGGGTGGCTGTGCTCATGACCTTCATTGATAACCTTCACAATGATGAAGACATTGCCACTGATGTTGAAGAGGATGCTGCCTCGGAAGGGAATGGTTCTAATGCCTAGGATTTGTCTCATGAAAACTGCTGCTGCTGATCTCGTTTTGTCTCATGAATTCTGCTTATTTTGCAACTGTTGAACTGTTTTTGGATGACTATAATAACTCTAAACATTGCTGTACCTTCAGTTAGGACTTTGAACTGTGGTCTAACTCTTCTTGCAGGGTTTATTTTGATGTTTTTGTTGATCTTGCTTGTCGTCCACCCTAGATGACAAAAGGGGGAGTAAAAGTAGGATATAAGCAATTTTTTTTTGGCATTGATGCAGCTATCAGTATGCTGAATCTATTTGCTAATGATATTAGTTTGATGTTGGGCTGATTTTGTGATGTTGCTATCTTGACCCTGACCCTGTTGAGCTACTACTATTTGCTATATTTTTGGCTGGTACATAGCATCTGTTTGGTTTCATATAAGCATATGCAAACAGGAAAGAAGAAAAGAGCATAAATCCAGGGGGAGCAATCTTTGAAAAGGAAAGGGGGAGCAACACAGTAGCAAGCAACATCATTCAAAGGGAGTCTCTAAAACCTTACTCAAACTCATTTCCTTTTGATTGTTGCTTAAATCATGTTTGTCATCAAGGGGGAGATTGTTGAGTTAAGAAATTAACTAAATTAATTAGTGATGACAAATATTATTTTTGGGTAAAATAAATAATTAGTGTTGATTAAATATATCTACCTATTAACTAATTATTTATTTCATGCTGCAGGCCATAATTCAATTTTGGCGGCCCAAGTTGAATGAATAAACAAAACAAAGCTAAATGGGCTGAATGGTAAGTGGGAATAAAGACAAGCCCAAGTCATTCATATCAAACAAATTCATCAAAGAAGCATAGCAAGGCACCACGGGCCAAAAAGAGAAGAACCCGATCCAAGCTTGAAATTGTTTTCAATTTCCCACCATCTTGCTCCAACCAAAGCAACGTTTCTCTCATCTCAAATCAAGTCACATCAAGTTCAGAAAAGTAAGAAAGAGAACGAGAGTGAAAGAGCTTCTTCACCAAGCAAAGAACCAAAGAAGCAAGAAAGAGAGAATTGAAGCTTGAAGCACAGAAGCTAAAACAAACCAAATCAAGCTTAAGAAAGGTAATCCATCTCATCTTGCATGCATCAGATCTTCATCCCTTCTTCCCAACTCTCTACACTATCCGAAAATGGCATTCAAGGGAAAGTTGATCTCTGCTCTTCACTGCTACAAATCCACGGTCACAAGAGATTCTTGGGGACCAAGTTGCATCTCTATGGTTCAGATTTGGTTGACCATTGGAAAACAGTTTCGGTTACTTCCTCATGGCTTTCGGTCAAGTTGGAAAAGTCAGAAGCAAAGGGTCTTCTTTAATGTTAAAAAAGAAAAAGTGAGCTTGTGGGTTGGTGAAGCTCAAGGCTCAAGGTGTTGACCTTAGAAGAAGAACCCAGCCACATGCAAGGAAATAAAAGGAGCTTGCTGTTCATTCAGAAAAAAGAGAGAAAACCAGTGAATAGAGGTTTATGTTCTGAAGAGAGCTCTTTGAAGAAGTTCAACTAACTGGACAGTGTAACCTAATCAAAGGTGCATTCCGCCAGTATGAAGAACTAAATCAGAGGCTTGCTAATCTGGTTTTTCGCATAGCAAAGAGGCTGTTGATGAAGTCAATCTCCTTCATGTTTTACTGATTGTATTGTACTTTTCAATGTTTATCATTCTGTAATTTCAAGTGAGAAAAGGTAGTGTGAGAAAGCTCAAGTAAAAGCCATGAGTGGAAAAAGGCTGAGTGATACACTTGAGAGAAAAGCCTAGAGTTAATTTCAGATTTCTTTAGGTGTGTTTGTGTCTTGTATCTTGTACCTGTAAGGTATCCCTTTCTTAGTTGGGTTAGCACTAAGAGGTATAGTTGGGTGTTAGCATAGCCAATGTCAAGTTAGGTTAGAACTTGAGTGTGAAATTGGTGTATGTAATACTGTTAACTATAGTGAAATTCTTCCATAGTTGTGGAGGAGACTGGATGTAGGTTGCATAGCACAAGGCAACCGAACCAGGATACATGCTGGTGTTAGCTTTTCTCTTCTCTGCTGTGTTCTATTTTCTGATATTCATGAGACAAAAATAAATTGTCTCATAAATTTCCGCTGCTGAATTCAAACAGAATCAGAATTGCAAATTTGTTTAAAAGGGGTAATAACAGCAACTAAAAGGAAGGCATAGATTCAACCCCCCTTCTCTAAGCCTACCACAACCTTCAATGATAAAGACAATATATAACTAATAAATACAATTAGAATAAAATAAAAAAATTAAAAAATAAAATTGTAAAGATATTATACATTATAGCGTTTTAAAGAGTGAAGAATGAAGCTATTAGATGTAATACAAATATGAATATAATGTTTCAATAAATGAACATAACATCTATTTTTTCTTGAATTAAGTTATTATGCATTTTTAATATTATTATTACAACTATATAATATTAAAAAATATAAATGTATAGAAAAAAAATATGATATATAAGTGACAAAAATAATATATAATTAATAAACACAATTACATCAAAATTAAAAAAAAATAAAAGGTTTAAAAACATATATATTACAGTATTTGAGGAGTTTATCATCCAACATATAATGAGTTAATTGCTTAGGAAACTAAAATAAAGAACTCTGGCCATTAGCTAAACTTTTTAAATAATTATGCAAAATATTAGCAAAAATAGAAAAAAAAAAGTAAGTGATACGTTTAAAAAGATATTTTTGTTATTTTAAAATTAAAGAATAAAATAGTAATTTTGTTATACTCAAGATTGGAGATCAAAATTAAGAGACTAAAAATTCGTCTCAAATACAATTGCAACAACTTGGATTTACGAGGAGTTTTCTAAATTTAAACTAGTTCAAACTAAGTTGGATTTAGTTGAGATTCAGAAATCATTTAAAATTAGAATAGTCAAGTGAAAAAAATTATATTGTGAAACATCTCACTAAAAGGCACAAGATTACGTGAGAATTAGGGATGTTTATGACCAATTCAATCTGAAATCTAGCTCAAATTCAAGACATATTTTATTGAGTTCGGATTATATTTTTAATCACTTATCCTAGCCTAAAATTATTTTTTAAATAATAACATATATTTTATATTTTAATTAATATTGTT
>NC_029775.3:111915089-111916883 GCF_000817695.3 Arachis duranensis
TTAATTAGGAATTAGTATTAGAATTTCAAATTTCAAATTTTTAAATAGAGTTTGCTAATTAGCTAGTGCAAATTTTAAATTTTTAAATAAAATTTTTTAATTAAATGTTCGTTGTTCATCAAGAATATAGGAATTTGTTAATTTAAGAATGATTTTATTAGTTTCGTCATAAATAGTATCAATCCTATTATTTGTCGATAAAAATAAATAAAATTAAATACAATCTAAAAATTAATAACCTTATAAATTACGTAAATTTAGAAAAAATATTTAAAAAAGAGAAAAAAATGAAAGTACTTCTATTGTGCAAAAACAATTTAAAAGATAACAATGTAAATTGAGTAAAGAGAAAATTTATAAATGTGGCAAGTAAAAAAATTTAAATTTAAAAATCGAAATGGTTAAGAAGTCACTTAATTAGGAATTAGTATTATAATTTCAAATTTTAAATTTTTAAATAGAGTTTTTTAATTAGCTAGTACAAATTTTAAATTTTTAAATAAAATTTCCAAAATTAATTCAATTTTGTCAAAATAACATTAGAAATTGAATTAAGTATAGAAAAATATCAAATTATTATTTTTTAAATAGTATAAATAACCTTACATTTTAATAAGATTGATAATTCTATTTACTTTAATATTTTAATTTAAAAAGTAACAACTTAAGAAAATAATAAATTATAATTTATAAATAACATTTTAAAAATTTTTAGTGATAATACCTAAGCAAATTATTAGTTCAACAATATTAAAAACTAAATACCCAACAACCTAAGAAAGCGTATTTAAAAATTTAAAAGATAACAACGTAAGCAAATAATAAGTTATAATTTATAAATAAAATTTTAAAAATTTTCAGTGATGACACTTAAGCAAATAAATTTTCAAACTCAATGTATGAGCATCACGTCAGCATAAGAACTTTCTATTTGTATTGCTATAAAGATAAAGATTTTTTTAAAAATAGTATAAATAACCTCACATCTTAATAAGACTGATAATTCTATTTACTTTATTATAATCCTTTGTAATTAGCATAGTAGCCTATAAATTATATAAATTTTTAAAAAATATTCTCAAACTCAATTGCTTACGTAAAAATTAAAAAAAAAAGTATATTTGAATTTAAACCTTAAAAATTCAAAAAAAAAGTATATTTGAATTTAAATTTAAAATTTTAAACATAATACTTTAATTAAAAATTATAATTAATTTTTTTAAAATAAGTACACATTAAAAAATTAATAACTAACTTAATTGTATCAACAATAATTCAAAAAAAATTATAACTTTATGACATTAAATATTAAATTAGAAATTATCATAATATCAACAGTGGTAAAATTTAAATAAAATTTAAAAAATAACAACTTAAATAAAATAATTTGAAATTTAAAAAATAACCACCTAAGTAAAACAACCCAAACAAATAAAACAATTTAAAATTTAAAAAATAACAACCTATGTAAAACAATCCAAACTTAAAATTTGAAAATAACAACTTAAACAAATAATAATTTATAATTTATAATTTATAAATATAAATCTAAAAATTTATAGTGACGACACGTAAGCAAATAAACTCTCAGAATCAACGTATGAGCGCCACGTTAGCAAATTGGCTCCCCATTTGTATTACTACTAGTGTTAAACCCGTGCGATGCACGGGCTTATATTTAAATTTGATAAATTAATTAAAAATAATATTTTATAATCATATATTTTTTAAATTTAGTATAACACTATCATCATCGTTATATAATAAACGTGTTAAATATGTTATTTTATCTTT
>NC_029775.3:111917381-111930830 GCF_000817695.3 Arachis duranensis
AATCAAAATTCATAATTTTTATCGTGTCGTTTTACATCATATCCTGTTTATAGTGAAGCTGAAGATAACATTGTAGTTCATCCAATAACCGACTAAGGCCTAAATCGACTAAGAAAGGATACCCCATCATTACTAAGAATAATCCAACTAAGAAAAACATCCTGCCAGCACAGTTTCTTAAAAGAGTACCATTATCTATCATAATGGTCTAGGCCCTTATATATGCAAATCTGAATAGAAAATCAAAATGCTCTTGAAATTGAAGTTATTGGAAACTACACAAAAATCACAAGAAAAAGGACAGTAATTCCAACCATTTCTGTTATCATTTTGAATCACTTAAATTTGGCTTCATCTTAGGTCTCCAAGTCACTTATTCATGCTGCATTTGGCTACTCTTAAAGCTAAAGAAGGGTGGTCCATTTTCGCAATTCACATTCAATCTGATTACTCTTGGTCTTTTCCTCCGTGGCTAGTTTAGTCTTGCAAAAAAGCTGCTTTTTAGTCTTACTCTTTTTGCTCTAGCTCTAGTCATGGACCATTTACACCTTATAGTTATTTAGTATCGAATTCTCATCGGGAAGAACCTCCAGTTTGAAAACGAAGAATATGAAAGGTAATTTGCAAAATAAAATGACAGATGCTACGTAATTTACAAAATAGAATTGTATGTTGACAATTTTGGCTAAAGTAAACAGATGCTTTTACAAAAGGTTAACGTCCAAAAAGAAAAAACGTCTAAATACCAAAATTTCATGTCATAGGATAAGCAATACTTCTTTCATTGAAATATGATAACACAACAATAATTAAAAACCACTATGAATACCAGTATATTTATAACTATATCTATATACAACTACATAGACCCTATGACAACCAAAATTCCAAGATAACTTGTTGAATTAACCAATAGCAGTAGACAATATGCTCCAAAAATCATTTTAGGGAAAGTTTTAAGTATCTCCACACTAAAACCTTGTGGCTACATCAAGAAGTGAATCATTGTTGCGTTTGACAGATTCCAACACATTCTTTGAAGTTTCAGTGACAACTTCACTGTTAATATAGTGATATCGGCACACTGGCATGTAGACATCAGAACCAGCAATCAGTTCAGTTTGTGTCTCTTGTGTCTTCCTGAGAGTGAAGAAAGCACGCTTGCAGCATAATTCAGTATCAGCAAGCGGTATTATGTGAAGCACAGAACCAAAGCTTTTCCTAAAGAACATAGATAGCAGAAAAAAAGTTTGAAAAGCATCTAGATTGGTAACATTTCCAGCGCAGTAAAACAAATGTATTGAACACAACAACGATTAGCATATCTGCATAAAGTACCTCAAGTAATCACCATCCAGGCCAGCAACAATCACAATTTTACCATCTTCATCAGCAGCCTTGCAGCAGAACTCATCTATACCAATCACATCCAACTGCATCCAAAATACTACTAACATTCAGCCAACATTACATCTAGCTAAGGGTATCGCTTTACTCCTCTATAAGAGAACTAAATTACTATATCAACTATGCAACTATAGCACCACAAATTCAAATAAGCAATAGTCAACCGTAACATAATGAAATATCGAGACTACCTTTCGATAAGCATCATGACCATATTTTTCATTCATGTGTCACAACCGAGTCAATGGCATATCTTGTATCCTTGCTTGATTTTAACATAGCCAAGTTTCTTCACAACATAAAGAGGAATTAGCCCCCAGCAGAAGATTCTACAAATCACTATCAGATCACAGTTTTTCAGTTTAAAGAGTACTACTCTTTATTTTATTATTCGTTCCAAGAGAAAGAAATTACGTGGTGAAGCATGTATAGTCAGCAGTAACTGAAAAGGAAGGGATTCCCCACCAAAACACCAAAGTTTCATTGTGATAGCCATTGATACCACTTCAGAGGCGGGGGTAACAGAATTCCCACTTCATAAACACATTGTATGAAAGAAACAAATGGTGCTGACCAGTTTTTGGAAAGCCTTGTGGGAATTCTTTCACATCGAAAAGCCCATCCCCAAATTCGTATGCTAAATCACAAGGCTGCTCAGTTGGCATAACTTCCTTAAAGTCTCTCAGTGCAAAATACAAAGGAGCGGCAAACGGTGCCAAAATTGATCCACCTGGGTGGTTGTGAAATAGTAAGCACAATCAAGTGTAACCTTGTAACCATGATGCACCCACAACCCATGGCCATAAGGGCCACCCCCAAAGAACAAAATAATAAAAAGAGGTCGATCAACTCAAATGCATTCCTCAAATATCCTTCATTAAACCACAATGTCATCAACATATTTAAAGGAAGACTAACATTTGAAACTTCATATGTAATGTAACTAATTACTGATGAAATGAATGACATTGATATGTTACAAGCGCATTTGAAGATTTATACGTTTGTTGTTCCAAATTTCACTTACATGATATATATTAGTTAAAGCCGTGAATTATTCAACTAATTATTTGCATATTGCAAGGCTGAAGCTCTAATAAATGCACGAGTTAAAGGGATACCGTACAAAATTAAGTAGGGTCATAGAAACGATGACCTAACACATTGTTGGTCTCTAACACAAACTAAACATGTTATATCATGAATCACGAATCTGTGACACATACCCACTGTATCTGTGACACATTCATGCATAAACTCCTAATTTTCACTTATTTCTATATATCACTATCATTGGACATACTCTGCACAAAAGCATTGGCCTCAATTGTCTGGAGCTCCCAGGGCAGCAACATTCTCTGCAGTAGTACCCTCATCCATTGGACACCAAGCAAGTACTTGGAATCCGTGAAAAAGTGTCACACAAGGAATCCTCCCCGCTTCAGGGAATTGCCTCGAAAAATCAGGATATTCCGATACATTCATAGCAAGAAACTGAACTTGACCAATCAGATTCCTTGTTTCAGTCATGAGGGAGTAATCCCTGGCCTCAAGAGGATACCTTTTGAGTAACAAAAGGAAGCGAGAATGGTTCATCATTTGATTTGCAACATCAGGACTGCATCCCAATTCTCCAAGTTGATTCTGCTCCTCCTCTTCAAGGACATTCTCCTCTTCTGTCCTTGGTCTTTTGTTATTGTTATCTGGAGATTCCACTTGGAATCCCTTGTCCTCCTTCTCCTTTTCTTCTTCTGAGGAGTCATCAGGAGACTTCCTTTTGGTGCCGCTCAGAGCCTTATTTCCCAGACCTAGGACATCGTCATCGCTGTGAGCCATCCTAGAACAAAACCAGAACTCTTCAAAATCAACAAACATCCAACCCAAAATTTACACATAAAAGATATTTTCGTTCTAAATCTAGATCCAACTTTATAAATATGAACCAAAAACATTAGAAAATTAAAAATTCATCTAATAATCTTTCTTTCCTTAAAAACAAGGCACACATAATACTGAACTTTAACTAGTGTGAAACCCTAGCCTATAACGTGAAACCGAATTTTCCAAAACTAGAACTACACAATAGAAAAAAAACGAATTAGAATTCAGGATTCAGCTGTTGCAATTGTAAATAATGTGATAATGATTTGAAGGAGAACGTAAATCACAAAGAAAATCTAAATCCAGAGCACTAAAAACGTAATGATTGATCGAATTGCAAACATCATTTACTCAAAAGATATATCACAGAAGAGAAGAAACTAAATAGCAACGATAAATTGAATTTTCTTTTTCTCCGCTGATGGATTTGCGTGATTATACTTGTAGAACAGTGAGAGCAATGAAGAAAAGTAAAAATTACGGTTTAATTGAATTTGCGAAGATGGAAGAAGAGAAACTTACGAAAGAAACAAGGATCGAGAAGAATTTCGCGCGATTGTGTGCAAATTCAAATTTGAGTGTAATCTTAAGTGTAAATTATATATGCGCGTGTGTTTAAATTTAAGTGTAATCCTGTTAGATGAAACGAGATAAAAGCCCATAAAGGCCCAATCAATCCTATATGAGAGAATGCTTTTCACTTTTTATGTTAAATCATATAATATAAAGTTATATTTACGCACTATTAATACAATATTTATAATTTCTACTAATAAAGAATGGATGCAACACAAAAATATTAAACATAATAAACTCAGGTTTACCGTGAACCCTATCATTCTTTTGTTTAATTAAGTAGTATTACTATAGGAGTTAACAAATTTTTCGGTCTATGTGCTAAATTAAGTTTAAGCTTTATAGTTTATACCACCTTTTTTTTATATTGTTAAACTTTTAGAAACCTAAACTTTATTACTTTATACCACTAACTAGCTAGTAATTATTTGTACTTTGTAGGCTGTTAAACTAGAAAAAATATATATAGAAAAAAAAAAGACACTAACAAGTGTTTTTTAAACAACAAAAAAATTATAAGAATAATAGTTTCAATAATCATTTTAAGGACTAATCTATATCGTATTATGAGAGTAAAATAATAAGATATTAAAGATTAAAAAATAATGATAAAGATATTTGTAAATAAGTACTTAAAAATAATAAAAAAATTGCTATTTTTAAACGTGTGGTTACGTATTTTGGATTTGAATTTTGAAAATTGAAAATTTGGGATGAATGATAACTGTTTGGAATTATCCATTTACTAGTGTTAAACCCGTGCGATGCACGGGCTTATATTTAAATTTGATAAATTAAATTAAAAATAATATTTTATAATCATATATTTTTTAAATTTAGTATAACACTATCATCATCGTTATATAATAAACGTGTTAAATATGTTATTTTATCTTTATTCAAAGTAAAATATGAATAGAAGAGTTCGAAGTTTATAATATTCTTGAACCATAAGGAGGGAGATAAAAAAAAAGAACATATATAACTATAATAATAGCATGTTAATTTTACCCTAAATTTTATATCAAAAAGCTAATAAAAATTTATCAACAACCTAATATCTTACTAACTTCATTAGAAAATCATTAGATGTTGTGCTCCTTGTTACACATTTCATTTCAAATTTGAAAAAAGAGTTATAGATAAATTAGTTATATCTATAGTAAAGATTTGTACAAAAGTGTAAATCATAACATGCTATTAAAATGAAAATAATATTATTCTTACCTAAATATTATTAAAAACCTCTTTGAACACGACATTTGTTGTTGATGACTTTGGATTGCCGTCTTCGTTTAGAATTAAAACCCTGAGACCACTGCGACTCTTAACTCTTGACAAAGCAACATAAAGTTGTCCATAGATGAACATTGATTTTGGCAAATAAAGCCGTACATGTGATAATGATTGATCCTGACTCATGTTAATGGTCATTGCAAAGCATACTGTTAATGAAAATTGTCTAGCGACTCCTGGCTTCAAAGTCAACTTGTGATTGAGTAGTCCCGAACATTTGATGTCATTTAGAAACTCTGATGTGAACCAATCTTGTTTTACATCTTCATTCTCATCAGCTTGACATGTTGTGTCAGAGCTCAAATACTCCTTTTCCATCCCTGAAAAGATTGTCAAGACAAAATCATTTACCTTCTCGACACTTGCGAATTGCTCTACTCTGAAAATATATGTAATCTGACATGTTTTGCAACAAATTTGGATATGCAAAGTCTACCAAATGAGAGAGAGGATCATCAGTAGTTGTAATCAATAAATCATCTGGAATTTCAATTTCTGATTCATCACCAACAACAGAACCAATATTTCCATTTCCAACATCAAGTATCCAATTAGCAAATATCTTCATTTCACCTTCATCTTGATCCAAAGAAGACATTAGAAGCCTCATATTCGTATGCAGTTTCAGAACCTTACAAAATGACCAAAACTGGGATGAGTTAATAGCGGATGCTAATATATCGTGTCTACTTCCTTTCGGAATCACCGGAAGTATCTGTCTGAAATCACTTCCTAGAACAACAATCTTACCACCAAATGGTTTATGTGTCTTATGTTGATCGGTAACTGACATAAGATTCCTGAGCGTCCGATCAAGTGCTTCAAAACGGCAGTTGTACCTTTCCTCGCATACAACATATTGAGAACTCAAAATTGGATCCTGTTTTGGACTTCTCTGATCTCTCCTCATACCATATCATGGCGTCGCAATGCCGACAAAAAATTCTGGGTCATCAATATCTATCACATCTAATAATCACCAAGATAATAAATTGTTTTAGTTATATCTGCAACAAATAATTTATATAAAAATATACCTTTCTTTCACCATGTTAAGTATAAAAATAATATTTATAAAAGATTACCAAAGAATGCAATTTATAGATTAAAAAGATGAGATCATATAATACAATTTCATTGTGCCAACCTCAAGATTTAAGTTTTACAATAAATCAATGTTCAAATACAAAAATTATAATATATAACCATATCTTAGTTTGAATTTTAAAACTTGAACACTAAACGATAATTTTTTGTTTATAAAAAGCATAACAATAGTAAATAATAAAGTGCTGATATTGCTACCTCTTAAATTACCTGTATTCTCAGCAACATCGAATATGGCTGGGTATTAAATTTGCACAGAATCATCTAAAATAGTCGTATTTTCAATAATATTCTCAACTTCTTGAAAACTTTTTGAAAGATTTATAGTCAATTCCTTCAAAAATGTTTCTCTTTGTATCAGGTGTCTTTTTTTTAGCTATGCACACTTCTTCTAATTCTTTAGTATCTAAATTTGAATTAAATGTACCTGCTCCTGTAATCATTAGAGATAATACATCAAACATTTTATATTATAAAAAAAGAAAAATAAATATATGTTAAATGTTTGAATCAGCTAAATTATGAATATATATTATGAAGGTAGTATTAAAGATAAAAAAAATAAAATTTTAGCTTTGTGATAATTACAATCTATCATGTTTATCTTACCATGTCTCTTTTGAAGTAGCATAGTCTTCCTGTTCAGTCTTACATCCCTTTGCAATCTAATTCGATTTGTGTACTCCAATGAATCTATAATAATTATTTAGCATATACCAATGATTATTTTTAATAGACCAATTAAAAAGTTAAATGTTTGGTCTTTAAATAATAAAAACATATTAACATAGTAACTGGTAGATATTATTTGATGTTTGTTGAAGATGTTGTTGACTTGTCTGATGACATGAACTATCATATGCTTCATGTGTGATATCCGAATTACTAATATCACTAATATTGGAACATCATTTTTTTTATATACAGAATGTAGATTAGTAATTGGAGACCTTGATCAATGTGGTGTTGGGTTATTACCAATAACACCGGTGTAGTCAACATCCTAAAATTATAATTAATTATTATTTATAAATTAGATACTACTAATGACCAAGAAAGCAAAAAATAAATTAATTTTTAATAGAAGTACACTTATATATACTCACAATTTGAATAGGGTGAGTCTCTTTGAATTTATTTATGAGATCCACATTATTAGTCATCTTCTTAACTTTATAAGAAGGTGAAAAATATGAAATATCATATATTTGAACTTCAACGATGAAGAGAAAGATCTTATCAATTAGGTTGAGTAAAAGTGTAGGTGTATCCGATAGATCTCCTTTCTGCAGGGTATTACATAATATATTAATAATAAATAATATAAAAAGTACCAATAAAAATATCTTCACTAATGCTTTTAGAAATAAATATTGGTTAGATCTTACCAATAGGAGTGGATCAAGTATCTCTACACAGCTCTTTCCCAAAACTTGTTTTACCTCTTTGTCAAAGACTACATAACATGCACGTTAGAACCATCAATGACACCAAGCTTTATTCGATACCTGCTTAAAAAAGAAAATAACATAAAAAAAAGTTAAATATAGACTTATTCAATATCTAATCAAATGTACATAGACTTTAATTTAAAAAAATAAATAAATAACCTTGGAGTCATGGATAAAAGGATATTAGTAGAAAACTCGTGTCTTCATCGAGCCAAACCATCTCAATTGAGTATGGCAATGGAGAATTTCCGTAATTTGATAGTGTCCATAACTGTATCACTCGTATACGTACACACAAATTGTCGATTGTAGGATTGATGTACTTTAAATTGTGGTGCTTTACATCTCTCATAATTTATCCTTTTATAGTTGCATCATAACTAAATTTTTTTAAATTTGGTTGACTTTAATTTAAAATTTAAAAAACAACAACCTAAGTAAAACAACCCAAACAAATAAAACAATTTAAAATTTAAAAAATAACCACCTAAGTAAAACAACCCAAACTTAAAATTTGAAAATAACAACCTAAGCAAATAATAATTTATAATTTATAAATATAAATCTAAAAATTTCTAATGACGACACGTAAGCAAATAAACTCCCAGACTCAACGTATGAGCGCCACGTCAGCAAATGAGCTCCCCATTTGTATTACTATAAAGATAAAGATTAAATTTTTTTCTAAAATAATAAACTTACCAACTAAATTGGTACAATCATACCCAGGAGCATTGAGAGTGTCAAAACTCACAAACTTAAATCCATATCGTGGGATTGACGATTCTGGAAGTCTGTGCACATCAGTACGTTGGTTTAAATTAACCACATACTCATGATGTGTAGTCTTAAAGTAACCCTTGTTGAGTCCAAACACCAAAATATCTTATTTGGTAAGATATTCCTTCCTCCAGCAAATTAACGAATTGAGACACAAAAACCCTCTTAACTGAGGCGTGTATTTTTTCTCCCTAGAATTAATGAACAAAAATAAAAAAAATGATTAAATGGGAATAAACAAATAAATTTAAAATATAAAATAGATAAATATTAGTAGAAAACTTACGTCTTCATCGAGCCAAACCATCTCAATTGAGTATGGCAATGGAGAATTTCCGTAACTTGGTAGTGTCCATAACCGTATCACTCGTATACGTACACACAAATTGTCGATTGTAGAATTGATGTCAGCAATTTTGTGAATATCAGCCATTGGAATAAGTAGGGAGATTTTGGATATATGTAAAGAAAGGGATTGATGTACTTTAAATTGTGGTGCTTTACATCTCTCATAATTTATACTTTTATAGTTGCATCATAACTAAATTTTCTTAAATTTAGTTGACTTTAATTTAAAATTTAAAAAATAACAAACTGAGTAAAACAACCTAAACTTTAAAATTTGAAAATAACAACCTAAACAAACAATAATTTAAAAACTCTAAACTAACGTGAATCAACCGAAGTATAATTAACATGTAAATTTTTTTTAAAACTCTAAATTTTTTTAAAAGAATTTATGTAGCTGCAATTTAAAAAAAAATCAACAAATTTTTTTAAAAAATAGTGTTAAAATATAAAAAAGAACAATCTAAATAAAATTAAAAAAAATAACAACTTAAATAAAATAATTTGAAATTTAAAAAATAACAACCTAAGTAAAATAACCCAAACAAATAAAACAATTTAAAATTAAAAAAATAACAACTTAAGTAAAACAACCCAAACTTAAAATTTGAAAATAACAACCTAGGCAAATAATAATTTATAATTTATAATTTATAAATACAATTCTAAAAATTTCTAGTGACGACACGTAAACAAATAAGCTCACAGACTCAATGTATGAACGCCACGTCAGCATATAGACTCCCCATTTGTATTACTATAAAGATAAAGATTGTCACGTGACACTCACATCTAACATGTCAGTTGGCTACTGTTTCGCAATTAGTTGGAGAGAATAATTTAATCAATTACTTTGATGGTTAGAGTCTAATATGATATTTTAAAATTATCAAATGCACTTTATTCTTCAAATAAAAATTTATTTGAAAGTCATTAAATTATTAAAAAAATTAATTTTTTGGTGTGACAAATTTTTAATAATAAAAATAATAATAAAAATAATAAATATTTTTTAAAAAATTATATTTATGTCTTTAAAAAACTCAATCAAACAAATCCTAAATAGTGATTGGCGAAAATGAATATTCACTAAAAAATATCTTTACTTTAACGAAGTATTAATGATTCAATTACTAGCTTAGAAAAAAGTCAAAAACTTTACAACAGTAGCCAGGAGGATGCCTAACAACATGGCAACATTAATCACCTTACTCATCATCAATGACAACGATCAATGCTTTGGTCATAGGCAAAAATAGGATTTAGCTACTATATGTGGTCTAAGAACACAATTTAAAGTTTTTAGAAATAAAGAATTTTAAATAATTTGTTTTAATAAATATAAAATAAATATATTAAAAAATTAAATTTTATATCATTTTTTATAAAAAAAATTTAATTGATAACTTTATTATGTGTCTCAAAGCACATGTTAACTAAACCCTAAATATTTTTTAAAGTAAAATATAAAAAAATAAAAATCAAAACTAAAATAATTAATTAATTAAAAAAAAAACACATATACACACGAAGAAAAGAAGAACAAATGGAATAGTGCACGTGGAGAGAGAAGCAGAGGAAGAAAAGGAACATTGCTGTTTTGTGTTGCTGAATTGAATGCTAACCTCTAAACTTGACACTCCACTCACTCATCCCTTTCATCAACACAACAATGGCATCTTCTTTCGCTTCAACTGCTTCTTCCGCATCTTCTTCGCTTCCCACTCCCTCAAAACCCAAACCCAAAATCAATCATTTCCGCTTCTCTCACTCCAACCTCTCTTTCCGTCTCTCTCCTAAACCCAACCTTCCTTTCCTCACCAAGGTACCTTCTTTTCTCCATTTTTTCATTCTCGCTCTTATCAATGCACTAACCCATATCCAAATTCGCTTCCTTTTTCACTTTTCCCTTTTAGGGTTTTGCTTAATGTACCACTTATTCCCCTAACTAGCACACTTATTTACTTAGCTAATTTTGGGAATTTGGCACTTGTAGATTTTATATCTTGCATAATTCATGTGCTCTATGATTGGGGAGAAAAGAAATTAGCTTAATAATTTGTTTCATTTGGTAATGATTAGTGTAAGGTTTGAGTAATTAGGCACTAATTTTGTCCTGATATGCTGTGAAGGAATTGAATTGATGTGAAGAATTTTTCTGCAAGCATTTTACTGTATAAGATTTTCATGATATGATATGACATTATATGTTTGTATATATCTGTGTATGTATAGGGATCCCCACCATGTCAAATTGTATGCCCAAGGGTGAAGGCACAATTGGATGAGGTACCATAACACTCCCTTTGTTCCTATGAAGTTTTTCTTGGTTTTGGTTGGGTAATGTGTTCCATGATTAAAAAAAAAAATGCATCAATTACCAAAAAGGCGATTATACTTGTCGATTGTTGAATGAAGTGAATGATACATAATCTGATAGCCATTTCATGCCTATGAGTTTCTTCCTCTTTCCATGTTTGTTTTCCATTTTCAATTATTTTTAATGCTCCTTTTTTGCATCTGGAACAAGGTTTCTCTTGATGGTTCCTCAAATGCTGTCGCTCCTACAACAGCCAATTCAGAGGCCGAAGCGACTGCCAAACCTTCGAGTGGAACATCGTCTGGAGTCTTGGCTTCTCAAGAATCTATCTCTCAGTTTATTACTCAAGTTGCAAGCCTTGTCAAGTAACCAACCAGATCTCTTTCTTTTACTAGTAATTACTAATTAGTGAATAAGCTTCCAACGATTCTAAGTTTCATGTAATAAACTAAGTGGTGATGATGATAATAATAATAATAATCAATTGCTCAATTTTCTTCTGCAGACTTGTTGATTCAAGAGACATTGTAGAGTTGCAGTTGAAGCAGCATGACTGTGAAGTAATGATCAGGAAGAGGGAGGCTATGCCTCAACCACAGCCTCCTGCTCAGCCTGCCATGTACTATCCACCCCCATCACTTGCAGCGCCACCTGCTGCTCCAGCATCTTCTCCAGCACCTGCCCCAACTCCTGCTACCCGTGCAGCATCAGCTTCTCCACCTGCTGCAAAGTCAACTAAATCATCACTTCCGCCTCTTAAATGTCCTATGGCAGGGACATTTTACCGCAGTCCTGGTCCTGGTGAACCTCCATTTGTGAAGGTAGACCTTCCTTAAAAATTATTTATTTATTTTTTGTCATCCTTTTTTGTCCCCTTTTGTTCCCCCCTTACATGTAAGGACTCTTTATTTAGGTTGGAGACAAAGTAAAGAAGGGCCAAGTGTTGTGCATCATCGAGGCGATGAAATTGATGAATGAAATAGAAGTAAGTTCATACATATGTTTTTGCAAAATTTGATTAAAAGTGTGTTCCATGCATTATGCCTTCAGAATATGAAGTTATTGGGCATGCATGCAATGCTTCTCAAGTCTTATCATCTCTGTTTGCATCCTCATAGTTTTGATTTTTAATATGGTGCTTCTAGTTCTTTTCCTGCCACATAAGAATAGTGTCCCCCCTCCCCCCTTTTATGGGTTTACAAGATTTGTTTTACTTTAGGTAATTATAATTTTCCTTTTCTCCCTGCATGTTTGATAATTTTAATAATTTTTGGTACGGCTTTGTATCTCTGATCATTTGTTTATTTTGTGATATGATAAAACATTCTTTGGTATAAGAAAAAAATTGAGATTAAGTTTGCAAAGCAAATCTTCTGAAAATTCTCAATTATTGGGTATCAACTGATGAAGCAATGAAATGCTTAATGAAGTCCCTAGCACATATCTAATGCATTTTGACCTTTTGAGCCAATGGATATGGAAAATAGTGATTAAGTCCTGATAGCCAATGTCCTTCCTTATCATCCTCTATACTAGCTAGAATTTTAGATCACATCATGAACAGGTTGATGATCAGTAGGAATTGTAGGTTGAATGATTAAGGATGGTAGACCTAGCAAAAGATGATTCCATATAAGAAGAATATCATTGGAATTGAAGCAGATATATAAAGGAGTACAGTAAGGTGTAATTCCAAGATAGAACAAAAACTTAAACTAAAGCAATACAAGAAGACAGAGTTAGGCTTATGAAGATCTGACAATTAATTATGTCACACACGTAACTAGAAACATCCATTGTGATTGTCTCATGCTTCAGTAGGTATACCTTGCTCTACATGGTACCAAGATTTCAGTTTTTGATAGAATTCAATGGTGTTTGGTTGCACATATAGATAGATCATTTGCTATTGTTTGGTATCTTCTTTTTGTCCTTTTTCTATTGAAAGAGAAACCATTCAGTGTGTAGCACTGTCAATGGTTACTAATTATTGATTAATTCTCTGAAGTGAGTGCCTTGGAAAACTACTTGCAAGTTGCTTTCTAATACTCAAATCCCACCATGAATAGTATATCACTTGACTTATTTATGCGGTGCATGTTGAAGGTTGAGATTTAAGGTTCTCAATTTGCTAAGCGGTCTTCATTCCTCTCTATCGACTTTAAAATATGATTAAAGTGTGATGCCTTTTCCCATGAAAGATATACTTTTCGGAAAGAAGATGATGTCAACATAAATAAGGAAAGGGGGAGTATGTGGGTTGATCTTCTGCACTTTAGCATC
>NC_029775.3:111930878-111947778 GCF_000817695.3 Arachis duranensis
TCCTCATGTCCTATTGAATCTCACTCCTGTGGTACTCATCCATGTATCATAATATGCAAATAGTTTTTCTATAAACTTTGCTTTATAGGACTTTTAGTAATTGCTTGATTCAGAGTACTTTGAACTGACTCTTGCATTTTCCTGTTTGTGTATGTGTTTTAGTTTTGCTTTTTGTCTTTTTGTGAGGCTACTGGTTCTTCACGTATGTATATAGAATTTATTACAACGAAGTCCTAACATAACCAAAAAAAAAAAAAGTATCCCGATAATAGCTATAATTTTTGTCCTGCTTAAGGTGGAGTTTTTTCTAGTGTTTTATGAGTTCTTATGTATAAAATAGGTATACTTCTTTTATGCTGGTGGTTATAGCAAAGCAAAGTGCAAAAACTTGTTGAATTATTTAAGGAAGCATTATGGTTGACATTTCCATCAAATGAACTATGCAATAAAAAATTGCATAGTGCATGCAGTAAACTAACTTGATTTTCTTGGTTAGTAACTATGGAATGCAAATTTAAAAATCAATTGTAGCATTATCTTCACTTCACAGTTCTTCAGATTTTCTTTCCATCTTGAACTACAAATTTGTGTCTTGTGTATGTATATACAGGCTGATCAATCAGGAACTATAGTCGAAATCCTTGCAGAAGATGGCAAGCCTGTTAGTGTTGACATGGTAAGTACATTCTAGGTCTTCAACTAAATACTTCTTTTGTTCCCCTTAATCTCGCAGTGAAAATTTGATACATCCTTCTATCACCATATCCAGATCCTAGTTATATTCAGATACATTGATCCGAGAATGTAAAAAATTTTCAAAGTAACAGATTAACTTGTCCATCATCATTGTTTTGATTTATTTTTGTTCCCTTGCAGCCCCTTTTTGTGATTGAACCTTAGAGCTTGTGGAGTGTTCAGAGTACAATCATTGAAAGAAGATATGAAAATGAAAGTTATCTGCAAGTCTTGGTAGTTTAAAATTGTGAGAGGCTTATCGTTGTCGTCGTCGTCGTCGTCATCATCATCATGATGAGAAGTTAGGAAGATTTTGGCCTGAAATATTGGAATGGTACAGTTGAGAGGAGAATTACTCGTCATAATGGATTTATTCCTTATATTTTTTCATCCCTTGTTGTACTTTACACTGATTTTTTACTTTTTAATTTATTAGACTATGTTCTAACGAGCTAGTTACATGGTGTTTTTTATTATTATTATTTTGTTTTCCTCTCAAGTTGTTAATCTTCCAAGGAAGCATTAATCCCTTTGATATTGATTTCCCGTAGCATATATTCTTTTCTTATGATTTCAAAAATACCAAATGGGTAGAACATTATCAAATCTTTTAGCATATTGAATTCGCATTTCTATTGATGTTCTTGATAAATAAATGTAATCACTATTGTTTGATTCCCTTTAACAAATACTCCTCCTATGTCAAAATTCTTAACTAATTTCTAGCTGTCTGGCAATACATTACTGTATTTAGTGGTCCTAACTATGCTCAACATTACTTTTATTATTATTATTATTATTATCTTTCAGCTTTGTTCTTTGTGATTGTATAGTTGGTTTCTTTTCTTCCAAGTTTATGCAGCTTACACGCCTGGTAAACCAATTCATTATTAATTTATTACTCAATGAGGAATGCTACAACTCATTTATTATCAGGGAGGAATAAAATGGACCATAACCATAAGAGATGTCAGCCATGTGCCAAACTTATATTTTATACCCATTCTAATCACCTCAATCTTGATTGATACCTGTAGTCTATTTATCTAAACCAATATATGATGTAACATATAAGTTTCTTTTTCTTATTTTTATTTTTTTTAATCGAAGATACTACTAGATAATCACTAAGTTTGCAAAATATCTTAAATAGTTTGTAATAGTGAAAGTTAATTGCAACTTCAAACGGAATTTATATATAATTATGCAGTTATACTACATGTGCACTAAAATTTAGCTATTAAATTAATTATCTGTATAGAATATATGTTAAAATATGAAATATATATTAAAAATAAATTAAATATCATATATATTTATTCTATATGTTAAAATATGAAATATATATTAAAAATAAATTAAATATCATATGTAAATATACACTTTGTTACACAACTTTGATCACGTTGAGATTTCAAAGCTTCAATTCCAATATTCAAGCAATGTTTTTTGTACAAAAATTAAATTAGCCAATTTGGCATTGGCCTTGGAAAATTGATTGTGTTTGTAAAATTTTCAATTAATTGAATGCACTGAAACAACAATATTTGACCAGACATTATTAATTTCACTAATACTAGTACTTAGAAATGGGTGAAATTAAAATGAAAAACTAAACTAGCAGATACAAACTTTGGGAGTTCAATGATTCCATAATGGTTGCAGGACACCCCACCAGAAAACAACAAATTGAGCTCTCCCCAGGGTTGCCTAAGATAGACACGGCGCAATTCCCATGGCGCGGCGTAAGCAAGCTCTGGTTCACTGAAATTATTAAAGAGATGGAAACACTCAAAGTAGCTCAATGGTGGCTTTGCAACACTATTTGTGATCTTGAGCCTGCAGCATTCTCCATTTCACCAAGGTTCCTACCAATTGGTCCATTCATGGAAACTTATGATAATAACAAGGCTTCTTCTTCATTGTGGCAAGAAGACACAACTTGCCTACATTGGTTGGATCAACAACCAACTCGATCCGTCGTGTATGTTTCGTTTGGTAGTTTGGTTGTGTTGGAATCAAATCAATTCAAAGAACTAGCACTCGCGCTTGATCTCCTTAACAAGCCTTTTCTTTGGGTTGTTCGCGCCAACCATAATAACATTGATTCATCATATCCCAAAGAATTTCATGGAAGTAAAGGTAAAATTGTGGCTTGGGCGCCACAGAAGAGGATCCTAAATGATTTTTTAAAATAATTTCACTCTAAAATATTATACCGTTAAATCTAAAATATTTATTTTCTCGTGGCAAGTAGGTAGGTAAATAAAAAGAAAGAGAATGAAACAAACCAAACAAAAGAAATCTTGGTTCTCCCATAATCCCATTCATTCTTCAATTCTTCTTCTGTTCCCAAAATTAAAAAAAGAAAGAAAAGGAGAAAAAAAAAAACTCGGAGAAGAGAAAATTACCAATAAAACCACACAAGAGAGAACCAATACAAACCATCCATCCATCCATCAATCCATGGCTGCTTCTTCTTCCTTTTCATCACCAATGATTCAGATTCAGTCATTGATTCTCCTCTTCCTCCTTCTTCTTCCTTCATCATCATCATCTTCTTCTTCTTCGAATTCTACGACCATATACGAGGTTCTCAAATCGAAGGGTCTTCCCGTGGGTCTTCTCCCAAAAGGGATCACGAAATATTCAATGAACGATTCAAGCGGTGAATTCGAGGTGATGATGGAAGAACCTTGCAACGCAAAGTTCGAGAACGAGGTTCACTACGATTCAAGCATAAAGGGTACCTTAGAGTACGGTCAGATCGGGAAATTATCCGGTATTTCGGCGCAGGAACTCTTCCTATGGTTCCCCGTTAAGGGGATTCGTGTTGATGTTCCAAATTCTGGGGTTATACATTTTGATGTTGGTGTTGCTGATAAGCAATTCGCAGTTTCGATTTTTGAGGCTCCTCCTGAATGCACACCTCAGGTGAGAAATTATGGAATTTGCAATGCCCCCATCATTTCAAAATTAGATTTTTCTTTCTCCACCGTGGAAATGATTGATTTTTTTAATTTGTTGGGTCATGGGTCTGTTGAAATTTTTGTTTTTTCTTTCTGGGTATGCGAGATTTATGGTTTTTGGTTTCTGGGCATGTGAAATTTATGAGTTATTTTTTGTCACGGTATATTTTCCCTGTAGCTGAGTTTTACATGCTGTGCTTGTTGGATTTGTGAAATTTATGATCCTTTTTTGTTCCGGGAAGGAGATTCATGGTTTTCTGCTTCATGGGTATGTGAGAATTATGGCTTTTACTTCCCCATTTTAGCTGAATTTTTTCAGCTGGTTAAAAATGAAAAATTGTATTCTGGTTGTTAGTTATGTGAAATGTATGAATCTTTTTTCTTCTGAGAATTCTAGATTTATGGTTTGTGCAATTTTATTATGTGAGATTTGTTAGTTATTCTGAATATGTTGCCCTAATTTCATTTGCTGTTTCAAAATTTGTTCAGCCTGATGCTGGTGAGAGTGATCAATCGCTGTGGTCAGTTTGGTAGAAGATAAAAAGAATGTTGCTGTTATCTTTTTCAAGAACTTGCTCTATCCCTGTGTTGGATCTTGTTCTTTTTCTTATGTACAGTGAAAGTCTTTTCCTTTTTTTAAGTTTTTGGTCGAATCAGTTACCTGTCTCCAGCAAGGGTCGAATGATGACAATTTTGGTGATGAAAAAAACATTGGATCCTTGCATCATTGCATAGAAGTTTTTATGGCAAAATCTTGTGACAGACTGGCATGTTGGTTCAGGTTGATGATTTTGCTAATAATATTATCAAACAGTTAATACCAAAGATTTTACCCGTTTACTATCTTATCTTTTTTGTCTTGTTAAGTTGCAAGTGTTTCTCAGCTGTGTTATGTTAGACTAATGGACTTGGCCATATTAATAGTAATAAGCAAATTATGAAATTAATACGTTGGTGATGAGTCTTGGGAATTAAGGTGACTCCAATTTTTAATCCCTTGTTCCTTCAATAATTATGGCGATTACTGTTTGTGTTTGTGGCAATCTTTCGGCTTAAGTTAGTACTTTAGAGCGCCAAATCAATTTGCCAATCCAAAAGTGAAGAAATTTTAAAGTGGGATATTTCGAATTAGCCTAATTTGCTAATTATGAATAAATCATATTTTCTGTAAATATTTGTGTATACATTGTTGGTGGTCATTCTTGGTTTCTGCAATATGTTTGGGCATGTCCTCAACACTATAACAAGATATTATGATAACGGAAATTGCTTCTTTTACTTGATGACGACAAAGGATTTTTATATTGACAGTTTCACACGGTCCATAAATTTTAAAAAATTGCTGAAACATGTTGCAACTTGCAAGTAACTTATCTGTTGCAACAAATTTGCAACCTCTTTTATATTTAGATCTTACTAAAGTTAGTAAGTAGTGACAGCAACATGTAACAAACTTTGAAATTTAGTAATTTATCCCTCAAATAAAAAAGTTGTTCCAGGGTGCATTGTAACTTATTTATAAAATTAAGTTACGTTTTAGCACAACAAATCAAGACTAATTGAGTTAGGGCCTTTGTGTCCCGACAGTTATATAAACTAGACTAACATTTGTACATTGTACGGAGAGCTATATTAATTATATTAGTATAAATTTAAAAATATTATATTATTTAAGAATTAATTAGATAATATATAGATTAATCTTAAACTTAAAGATTCATTTGTAAAAAAAATTTAAATTTGTATATAATTTAATATAATTATTCAAAAACAAAAATATAAAATATAGATGAAGAGGGGGTGCCACCTGCAAAGACACTCCGACGCTCAAGTCAGCAATGTGCAGGCGAGCAGAATAAAGGGTTGAAAAGATGTGACGTACCTTGGGGGAAGAGCCAATCTTCCCCTTATATATATGTCAGTAGTGGGCCCCTCATGGGACAGGCCCATATTCCCAAGGACGCTGTCCAGCGGCCGTGTGTGAGCCGTACAGGACGCGTGTCCGGGTCGGTTGGAGGGCGCGTGTCCGGGTCGGGTATTGCTTGGGTCGGGTCGACCCGCGTTGATTTTGTGTTCGGCCTGAGCAACCGATCTCTTAGACTAACTGGATGGTACCCCCATGTAGGTATGGCTCGCACGATCTCCCGGGCATCCGTTAACCCTGCGGCGTACGACCAATATGCTTGGGTCGTCTCTGATATAAGGGATTCACCCAATCAAATGGGCGAGGAGGAGCTCACCGAGTTCCGACAAGCCGGGTATTTGTGCGGCTGGACCGACAAGGAGGCTAATTACGACGTTTTCGTCCCGGCTCCTCACGAGCGATTGTACGAAATCAACTTCCAACCCCGCCAGGTCGCCGACTGGATTTGGTTCTACAAAGCCATGTTCACTCAAGTCGGAGTTCGCATTCCGTTCTCAGCCTTTCAAATGGCGCTCTTAAACCGAATTTCCGTGTCACCGTCGCAGTTACATCCGAACAGCTGGGCCTCGATCCGCTGTTTCGAGATGGTCTGTGAATATCTCGAACTGCCGGTGTCCGTGGATGTTTTCCTCTTTTTCTTCACCCTCACAAACCCTTCCAAGGAGGGAAAACACAAGAAAGGGTTCATGTCCTTCCGGTCTGCCCAAGGTCGGAAGATTTTCGGTTTGTTTGAAGATTCTTACCATGGGTTTAAGGACAAGTATTTTAAGGTCCGCCCGGCCAAAGGTCGTCACCCCTTTTGGTTGTCTTTGGAGGGGGTACGGCTCATCCCGACTTATTGGAGTTTCGGGGCAGGGGCCAATAGTTTTATTAAGGTAAACTATAGAAGCATGTCGGCAGTAGATAAGCAGATTGCCGAGGTGCTAAACGCAGTTTTTGGGAAGAACCCGGTAAATCCCCATCTCCTCATGGGTGACCGGGAGTCCGGCCGTAATTATATCTGTGAGAAGCTTTTCACTTTCCCCTTTGTCTTTTTCCCTTTTGTTGATATTGTGTGACGATTAACCGACCTTCTTTGTTTTCCTGCAGTGGATATGTCTGCGTCGGTGACGGGTCTTCCCGACTTGTTTCAGACTTTCCTTGGCGGCGGTGATGATGAAGAGGATAATGACCAATCTGCTGCTGAGACGTCTACAGCTCCTCCGGAAGACAAAACTACTTCAGGGCAGGAGGGCGTGGTCGGGGGAACCGGGATCTCGACCCAAGCTGCCCAGGTCGAGGTCGAGAAAGCGGTTCATGCCTCTCCTCCTCGCGAAGTGGTAGGCCAAGGGGGTTCGACGTCTGCCCCTGACGATGACGTGGAGGTGGTCGTCCCCACCCCTAAAAGGAAAAGGAAGGCGTCTTCTAGTCCCGAGGGGGTCCTCACCGTCATGGAGAGGAATTTCGATGCAAGCAACTTTATAGATACCCAACTGATCCCTGGCACCGAGGAGTACTTCCACGAGTCTTCCCTTGCCGGGCAAGCGAGGTGGATGTACCGAACACTTCTGCATGGTGCTGTGATAGCCCGGAAGGCTGAGTTTGAGCTGTCCGGGATGGAGTCCCTCCGCAGGAGGCTGGAGGCTAGTGGGAAGGCCAACAATGAATTAAAAAGTGAAGTGGAAACTTTCCGGGAGTAGTTGACTCAATCTTCGGAGAAGTTGGATGCCGCCGAGAAGAAAACCACCACCGCTGAGCAGAAAGCGACCGCCGCCGAACAAAAGTTAACAGCTGCCGAGAAGAAACAGAAAGAGTCGGACGCGACGATTGAACGTTTGGTCGAGCGTGAGATGGCTCTGGAAGGTCAGGTCGCCGCGGCGCAAAAGCGTGTGGCCGAAGTTGAGGAAGAGAAGCGGGCCGTGGAGGCCGAACTGTCGACATGGAAGGCAAAGTACAAGGACGTCGTCAAACAGGGCAGGGGTGCGATCCTGGCTACCGAGGAAGCCCTTAAAGCTCAAGTTAAAATTATTGCCCCTGAGTTCGACACGTCGGCGATTGGTGTCCGCAAGGTTATCCATGACGGCAAGGTTGTCGATGCCTCCATGAAATGATCCTTCTGTTTATAGTTCCTGTTTAGCCGTTTTGTTTTGACTTGTAAACTATTTTAGTCTTTGCCGTTTTTGGCTTTGTGAACTATTTGATGTTAGTCGTTTTACTTTTGGCTTGTGAACAATGACCTTTTTTGGTCGCTTGCTCGTGTTGTCGCAATAAACCTTTTATTTGTCTGAGTGCGCTATCGTTTCTAACCGTTTTGGTTTATATTTGTCGTTTATTCGCCTGATCGTGTTATTGTTCCTATTAACCGTTTTTTGTTTGAAATCGTTTAGACCGGCGGCCCGTGGCCTTTCGTGTAGTTATTTGTGACAACGGTGGTTGACGACCTCCCGGGGTGATCAGTCCCGGGTCGCACGTCGTTGTTAGTCACGACGGGATGGTTTATCTGAAAAACGGAGATAAAATATGGTGGAGAATTTGCACAAGTATATCTTATTCGGTAACCACATAAAGGACTTGAAAGTTACTATAAATGACAAATTGACTACTTAGCTAGATTAGCCGGCATGTCGTTCCGGCTTCTAGGAGTAGAATCTTCTAAGGTTGTCCGCGTTCCATGTCCTCGGGACCTCCTTGCCATCGAGCCTTTCTAACTTAAAGGCTCCTTTTCCCATCACCTTTTTGACTCTGTAGGGACCTTCCCAGTTTGCCGCTAGCTTGCCCTCTCCGGGGGTCGGCAGGCCGGTATCATTCCGTCTCAGGACGAGGTCGTCAGGCTGAAAGTCCCTCTTGAGCACTTTGGTGTTGTAGCGCAGAGCTATTCTTTGTTTTAGCGCTGTTTCCGTCAAATGGGCCATTTCCCGGGCTTCATCTATCAGGTCCTTTTCTACAGTTTCCTCTAGTCCTTTCAAAAGCAATCGCGGACTCGGTTCACCGATCTCTACGGGTATTACTGCATCCACCCCGTACGTTAGTCGGAAGGGAGTTTCCTTGGTGGAGGATTGCTCGGTTGTTCGGTAAGACCAGAGGACCGATGCTAGCTCGTCGGCCCAAGCACCCTTCTTATTGTCCAACCTCTTTTTTAGCCCTGAAAGGATAACCTTGTTGGCGGACTCCACTTGTTCGTTCGTCTGAGGGTGTTCTACCGAAGAGAACCTTTGCCTTATACACAGGCCGTTGAGAAATTCTGTGAACTTCTTGTCAGTAAATTGTGTGCCGTTGTCCGAGATGACGACTTCTGGTATCCCGAATCGTGTTATCACCTGCCTCCACATGAATTTTCTGCAATTGGCTGAGGATATGCTAGCCAGTGGTTCGGCTTCTATCCATTTGGTATAGTAATCAATTGCCACTATGAGATATTTGACCTGCCCAGGGCCGACCGGGAAGGGCCCTAAGAGGTCGACTCCCCACTGAGCAAACGGCCGGGAGGTCGTCAGCAAGCTTAACTCGGAGGCCGGTGCCTTGGCAAAGTTGGCATTCTGTTGGCACTTTATGCACTTTTTGACAAACTCTTTGGAGTCTGCCATCATCGACGGCTAGTAGTACCCAGCTCGGATTAACTTCCTTGCTAGGGCTTTGCCTCCGATGTGGTGCCCATAGCAGCCCTCGTGGACTTCCCTGAGGACATAGTCCGTCTGGTCGGGGTGTAGGCACTTCAGTAGGGGTTGGCTAAGCCCTTTCCTGAACAGCTGTCCTTGGATGACGGCGTATTTGGCCGCTTCTCTCCTTAATTTCACTGCATCCTTTTCATCACCAGGGACTTGGTCATGTTCTAGGTAGTTGGTGATGGGGTCTAGCCATGAAGAACTTAGGGTTGTTATGTGTAGTGCAATTGCTGGTTCCCTTGTCATGCCTTGGATGAGAGACCGGTTTCCCTCCCCTGGCTTCGTGCTGGCTAATTTTGATAGGAGGTCTGCTCGTGTGTTCCTTTCTCTGGGTACATGCTGGACCGTGACCTCTTCGAACTTTTGGCTCAAGCTTTTGACCTTTTCCAAGTACTTCTGCAACAAGGGGTCCTTGGCTTGGTAGCTGCCGTTTACTTGGGACGTGACGACTTGGGAATCGCTGTATACTTCCAGCCTTCTTGCGCCGACCTCTGTTGCTAGGGTCAAGCCTCCTATGAGGGCTTCGTATTCTGCTTGGTTGTTCGAGATGGGGAACTCGAATCTAACCGACTGCTCGTATACGACCCCATTCGGGCTTTCCAGGATGATCCCGGCACCTCCGAAGGTCTGGTTGGAGGCTCCGTCCACATGGAGCTTCCACCGTGTACCCACTTCCTCGCTTGCGTCCCCCGTCACTTCTACTAAAAAATCCGCCATAGCTTGCGCCTTGATGGCTTGCCGGGGCTCGTACCGTATGTCATATTGAGAGAGTTCGATGGACCAAGTCATCATTCTTCCCGCCAGGTCGGGTTTTTGGAGAATTTGCCGGATCCCTTGGTCCGTTCTGACGACCACTTGGTGACTCTGGAAGTGCTGTTTTAACCTTCTCGAGGAAGTTAGGAGTGCTAAGGCTAGCTTTTCCAACTTGCTATATCTTAATTCTGCTCCTTGCAGGGCCCTGCTTATGAAGTAGACTGGCTGTTGGGTTTTCCCGTCCTCCCGTACTAGTATTGCGGCCAGGGCTTCGCTTGTTATAGCGAGGTATAGGTATAGTGGTTCCCCGTCCCTTGGCTTCCCGAGAACGGGAGGTGCCGCCAGGATTTCCTTGAAGTGTTGAAAGGCTTCTTCGCACGCGGGTGTCCACTCAAACGCCATCCCTTTCTTCATGAGGTTGAAAAATGGCAGGGCCTTTGTCGCCGAGGCTCCGAGAAACCGGGAAAGTGATGTCAATCGCCCTGCCAACCTCTGGATGTCCTTAATACAGCCCGGGCTCTTCATCTGAAGTATTGCCTGGCATTTCTCCGGGTTAGCTTCTACCCCTCTCTGAGTTATCATAAATCCCAGGAACTTGCCGGCTTCCATGGCGAAGGCGCACTTGAGGGGGTTCAGCCTCATACCATGTTGACGGAGGGACGCAAATACACTTGCCAGGTCGTTTAGGAGGTCGTCAGGTCGTGTTGTTTTTGCCAGGATGTCGTCCACGTAAACTTCAACCGTTTTCCCTATGAGGTCGTGGAATATCCTGTTCATCAGCCTTTGATATGTCGCCCCCGCATTTTTCAAGCCAAAAGGCATTACCTTATAGCAGAAAGTTCCTCCTGACGTTATGAACGCCGTTTTGTCTTCGTCTGGTCGGTGCATCGGTATCTGATTGTAACCAGAGTAAGCGTCCATGAAACTCAGATACCGGTACCCCGCCGCGGCGTCGACGAGTGCATCTATGTTGGGGAGGGGGAAGCAATCTTTGGGGCATGCTTTGTTAAGGTCAGAGTAGTCCACGCACATTCTCCACCTGCCATTGTGTTTTTTCACCAATACCACATTTGAGAGCCACGTCGAGTAGTCCACTTCCCGTATGAAGCCTGCTTCTAGGAGGCCAGCCGTTTGCTTGGCTACCTCTTCTGCTCTCTCCGCCGACATCTTTCTCCTCCGTTGAGCCACTGGGCGTGCTTCCGGCTTGACGGCTAGGTGATGTGAGATGATTTGTGGATCTATGCCCGGCATGTCGGCTGGTGTCCATGCGAACAGGTCCCTGTTGGCCCTTATCATTTCAATCAAAGGCTCCTTCAGCTCATGTGGGAGGTTCTTGTTAACGAATGTGAACTTTTCCCCTTCGTCGCCGATGCTAAATTTCTCCAGGTCCCCTTCTGGTTCCGGTCTCGGCTTGTCCTCTACTCTGGCATCAAGGTCGGCTAGGAATACGCCAGATGCTTCCTTGGACTTCTTTCTGAGGGAAAGGCTGGCGTTGTCACAAGCGACCGCCGTCTCGAGGTCTCCTCTTACGGTCCCTATGGATCCATCATCGGTGACAAACTTCATAACTAGCAGCTTGGTGTTGATTATGGCTTCAAAATCATTGATTATTTTTCTTCCCAAGATGATGTTGTAGGCTGTAGAGTCTCGGAGGATTACGAACTCGGCCATCGCCGATCTGCGGCCTTGCACCTGTCCCACCGAGATCGGTAGGAAAATGACTCCATCTGGTTTGATGAAGTGGTCGCCTAACCCGATAACCCCGTGCTGGTGAGTCATCAGGTCGGCATCCTTCAGCCCCAGTGCGTCGAACACGTTGCGGAACATGATGTTCGAATCAGCTCCAGTGTCGACGAGGATCCGTTTGACGAGGCCGGTTCCCACTCTGGCCGTTATGACCATGGGAGGGTTTTCCGGGACGTCGCTGAACCATTGGTCTTCTGGGCCGAAAGAAATGGATGGAGGTTTTTTGGTACTCTGCACCGGTGGAGATGAGATCGCGAGAACCTTGGTGTCTTTCTTGTGTGCCGACCGGGACTTTGGTGCAGTGTTTTTTGCCGTTACCACGTTTATCACAGTGAGGCCATGGTCTCTGTCTTCGGGCTCCTGTCGCCGCTTGGCCGAGCGTATCTTGCCTTCCTCGTCCTGATCGCGATAACGCCTTCTCGGCTCCCTGATGAGATGGGAGAACGCTGCTAGCTTTCCTTCCCTTATCGCCTGTTCTAATGCATCCTTCAGGTCGAAACAGTCCTGTGTTTGATGGCCATATCCCTTATGGTAATCACAATAAAGATTCTTGTTTCCACCCGTGCGGTCCTTAAGTGGTCGGGGCTTCGGAAGAATTCCCTTCTCAGCTATTTGTTGATAGACTTCCACGATGGGGAGGGTGAGTGGAGTGTAGTTAGTAAACTTCCCGACTCGAGGGAACGGCCTAGGTGCTTTGTTTGATGCCTCCTCCCTAGCCTTTTCTTTTACTCTCTCACCGTCTCCACCGGACTGCCGAGCCTGGCCGTAACCGGGCTGCCGCTTATTGGCAGCCACGACTCGGCTGACCTCCTCGTCGTTTATGTACTCCTTTGCCGCCGTTTGGATTTCATGCATTGTCCAAACCGGCTTCGTGGTAAGGTGTTTTCGGAAGTTCTCGTTGAGGAGGTCGTTCGTCAGGCAGAGACTGGCCACCGAGTCGGTTAAGCCGTCGATTTCCAAGCATTCGTCGTTGAACCGATATAAGTACCTCCTGGTCGGCTCACCCTGTCTCTGGGTTACCCCGAGAAGGTTGATAGGATGCTTGGCCTTTGCTATTCGCGTTGTGAATTGGGCCAGGAAGGCGCGGCTGATATCTGAGAAATTGTGGATGGAACCTTGAGGGAGGCCATTAAACCATTTGATCGCTGGTCCTGCTAAGGTTACCGGGAAGGCGCGGCACCTTACTTCGTCGCCTACTTCCTCTAGGTTCATCCTAGCCTCAAAGGCCGTGAGATGTTCTAGGGGATCTTGAGTTCCGTCATACCTCATGTCCGTTGGTTTGTCGAAGTGTTTCGGCAACCGGACCTCGAGGATAGATCGGTGGAACGGCGTGACACCCATTATCACAGGTTGTCGTGTTCTCTCGGATCTCCCTTCCCCGTCTTCGCGACCTCTTGCCGCTCGACGGGTTTGCCTGCCACGGGAGTAATTCTGCCTCGGGAGTATATGATCCTGTCGTTCCGCCTTCTTATTACGGGCGACTCCTCCCGCGTGCTCTCCGCTTCCGTCCGGGAAGCGGATGTACGTCGCTGGCGGCTTCGGTGAGAGTCTTCCTCCTCACTCCCGGGAGATGGGGTAAAGCTGGGATCGGTAGACCGTCCATCCCGCTCCCGGTCGGCTAGCTGTCGCTCTAAGTTCTGGACTCTGTGGCGTAGCTCCTGCATTATTATGGCGCTATCGCCACCCGTTCCCCCGAAGGGTCGTGTCCTCGTGCGCTGTTGGGGGGACCTCCGCCGCCCCCTCAGTGAAGCGACGGAGGCCGCCCCCTCCGCTCCGGCTGCTCGAGCTTGGTCACCGGGGCCCAGCACGACTTCCATTTAGGCAGGATCCCCACAGACGGCGCCAATGTTCGTTGGTCGGTTTCCGAACAGGTCGGGTGGATAGATGTAGGGGGAGGACGCCTTGGCTTGGGTCGCGCTGCTCACGGGTAGTCGAGTAGCCGATCACTTGTTGTGGAGAAATGATGAAGAGGGGGTGCCACCTGCAAAGACACTCCTACGCTCAAGTCAGCAATGTGCAGGCGAGCAGAATAAAGGGTTGAAAAGATGTGACGTATCTTGGGGGAAGAGCCAATCTTCCCCTTATATATATGTCAGTAGTGGGCCCCTCATGGGACAGGCCCATATTCCCAAGGACGCTGTCCAGCGGCCGTGTGCGAGCCGTACAGGACGCGTGTCCGGGTCGGTTGGAGGGCGCGTGTCCGGGTCGGGTATTGCTTGGGTCGGGTCGACCCGCGCTGATTTTGGGCCGGGCCGTAACAAAGAAGATAGTTTTTTTTATTTATTGGTGCGAACATTTTTCATAAACAAATTATTCAGACTTTGAAAAACATTATATTTGTTTGTTGTTATTTTAGAATAGATGATGCTCTATAGTGTAATTTTAAAGTTTTTCTTTAGTGTATTTGGAGATAATTTAAAAAAAATAGAAAAAAAATTGAGAATAAGAATACAAAAAATGAAGTGTATAACATTATGAATATACTTTATTAATCATGATACATTGAAATATATACATAGTAAACAAATGTTGATGTGTTATTATACACTTTAAATATTTATAATTAAAAAATATTATTATAGTTTTAATATAAATAATAATCATATTTAACCATTATTTTTTAGTTCAATTGGGTAATGATATGCACTAAATTTAATCATTTTTGTATCATTATTATGTTGAAATTTATTATTTTATTTTACAATATTATAAAATTGTCATATATGTAAAATTGCTGACATAGTACAATCACATAAATAAACCAATATGTCATAAGCTCATTTTATAATAATTAATAAATTTGTATCAATTTTTATATAATAAAAATAGATAGATAGAAAGAAAGATGCTAGAACAAACGTGTAAACACCTCTGACTACAGAACCCGATATTTTCTTTTCTACATAACCAAGCCTATGCAACAGAGAAGGTTTCCATTCCCAGATTTTGGTATATAATAGTACATCAAAGTTATAATAACCATACTGAATAAATTCTTCAAATACCTCAGAGTAAATGGTTCATGTTCTGCTCTCGTCCTCATGAAAAGCTGGCTCTATTGATGGAACAATCCGCCTACATCTATCAGTAATTTACAATGCTTTAGTATGTATAGTACCCTCAAAAAATGTCAAACTCAAAAAAGGTCTATTCATCATCAGAAATCATCACACAAAAGAACAATAAAGAGGGCCTCTATTTCAATTTTTGTCAGAATCCAAGGAAGGAAGTGGAATCCATGAGTCTACTGTGTAGTGACACTCTTGGCAAGATTACGTGGCTGGTCAACATTGAATCCCCTCAGTACAGTGAGATGATATGCCAGTAACTGCATCAAAACCAAGTAATCTTTTAAATACATAAGACATAAATCTTTTAAAAGGAAACCAGGAAAAAGTACTGCAAAGCTTGAATCTTTTAATTGTTGACATTTGAAACATTTGCTATAAGCTAAAATAAAAGCAGTAACAAAAAAATAAAATAAAAACATGTCAACAAACATACCTGTAAGGGAACTACATTAATAACAGGTTGAAGACAGTCCTCAACTTGTGGAACTTCAATTACCCTAACAGTTTCACTAGGGCTTACAGAAGAAGCATCCCCTTTTGAACACATAACTACCAGGCGGCCTCTGCGGGCAATAAGTTGCTGAATAACAGACTGCTGCTTGCTGTCAAAGATAAAATAAGATGTCAATATCAAATTCCTAATTGCAGTTCTTGAAGCTGCTCAGCACTACCAACCTGAAGCAAGCATCGCGCGTGGCTATAACAACAATTGGGAGAGTTTCATCCACTAATGCTAAAGGACCATGCTTCATTTCACCAGCAAGTATCCCCTCACTGTGCATAAGTGCCACTTCCTTTACTTTCAAAGCTCCCTCCAGAGCAGTTGCGTAATTGTATCCTCTCCCAAAGACAAGAAGTGACTGCTCAGCACTCAATAGCTTTGCGAGATCTTTCATTTCCTGATCAAGCTTCAGCACCTCTCTGACTTTATCTGCAATCCCAAATGTGAGTTAGATTTGCTTCTACACTTGTTGGGGTAAAATTTATGTGGAATTTGATACCTTATTTGATGAATTCCTCATAAAAAATTGTTCAAGCTTATCACTACTTTCCCAGAATTATCTCGTCAATATGATTTCTAAACCTTATAAATAAATGGTATGCTATATGCATTCAGTCTTTTAGTCTTATGAAGAAAAAGAAACATGATCCATCAATCTCATCCTCATAAACTAGAGTCTCTACTGGATCTCTTGATGCAGGAAGCCATGAACTATACACCACACTAATGTACCCAAATTGCTGTAAAATGCTCAGCCAAGAGAAACTCACTTGGCAAGTCAAATAGACCATCTATTATGGCTTCTCTTCTAGCTTGATTGGAGAGTGTATCACCTCCTATTGCAAGAGCTAACATGGCCATCACCACTATTTGACTTGTGTATGCCTACAGTGGTAAAATGTGTAAGCAAACCATTGATTAAACCAACAAATATATAAGATGAAATGAGAAAACATCATCCTTCAAATGCAACATATACCTTGGTACTTGCTACACCTATCTCAGCACCAGCATTTATATGAACACCGCAATGAGTATTCCTTGCAATTGCACTACCCACAGTGTTTGTTATTCCAACACATAATGCACCATTGTCTAAAGCATATTGCAGTGCAACTAGTGTGTCATGAGTTTCACCGGACTGACTAACAAAAACAGCTGTATCTTCTCTGTATATTGGGCCCTGCCGATCCAGTAGATCACTAGCAATCTCCATAGTGACAGGAATACCTATAATTTAATGTACACAATGAAGCTTGAAACATCACAAAAATGAGCATAATCTTTATCTGTAAAACTTACTAAAAATTAAAATCATACAGCACTAACCAGTAAGTTCTTCTAAGATAGGCCTTGCTGCCAAAGCAGCATTATAACTTGTACCACAACCAATGAAAAGTATCCTTCTACTCCGCCTAATTGTTTTGAGGTGATCCTTTAGTCCACCCAGCAAAACAGACTTGGATTTGCTAGATCCTCTAAGTATAAGCCTCCCCCTCATAGTGGTTGTTAGAGATTCTGGTTGCTCATTAATTTCCTTCTGCATATAATGTTCATAA
>NC_029775.3:111947814-111965005 GCF_000817695.3 Arachis duranensis
AAGCAATTTTTGTAGGAGAAGCAACACGTTCTCCC
Organism: Arachis duranensis; assembly: GCF_000817695.3. NCBI lineage: Eukaryota > Viridiplantae > Streptophyta > Magnoliopsida > Fabales > Fabaceae > Arachis > Arachis duranensis. The sequence continues at coordinate 111,947,850 of NC_029775.3, forward strand.
TTGTCATTTTCAAACTTCAAAATATAAACCCCCCCTTCCTGGAACAGCCATTTTCAAGTAAGTATAATATATAATCAACTAGCTGGAAGACAAATCCATGCACCATATGCAACAAACATAAGAGTGAAGCTATCATCTGAAAAATATTGATAATGTGAGCCATACCGAAATCACGATAAAAATCGTATGAAAAAATAAATAAATAAATAAAAATTTGTGGAAATATTTGCCAAAGCCAAATACCTATATTGAGACATTCGTTAATTAGACAAACACCTTAGTTAATAGTTGGCATGTACCTTGAGATGAACTACTTCACCATCTTCAATAACTAGCACTTTTTTTGTATGCTCAATCACAGCATTGGCGTCACTAGACAAAAACAATTCCTTGGGGCCTCCATCTTTTGATAGGGTTTTGTTGTCATCAAATGCAGAACCATTCTCCTTATTTTCTGTCATTTCCTGAAATTGGAGCACTAGTTTCTTTAATCATCCATTTATTGTTAGTGAATTAAAATCAGAAAAGTCAAAACCAGAAAAGATCCATGAAATCAATTTTCACATGGATCGGTCTTTTAAGAAAATTTCTCTCTACTAAATTGCATTCAACTTACTTTAACACCTAGGAGCAGTGGGCTACCACGCTTGCACGCAATCAATTCATTAGGGTAATGCGAACTTTTGAAAATAAGGGCATAGGCTCCTTCAAGATGCCTCATAACTTCCAGAACAACTTGACTAAAGGTAACAACCTGGCCATCTGCAACATAATTAAAACAAATTAATATTTTCGATACAAAAAAGAAAAGAAAATTGATCATATCCAGAACTAAATGAAAATATTAATTTCGTAAAAAGCAGCCTTGCATATTGAAATGGTAACTTTGTCTTTCTCGACCGTTCTTTCTTCCCTGTCACAACTCATATAGACCTTATGTCAACAGAATATCATGAATTAATCATGCTTTAGTCTGTGTGGGATAACTCTCAGGGGCCTTCAATAAAACAGTGTAACGAATAAAGGTTTGCGAAACTCCATATCATAACCCTATAAAGTCCATGTAATTAATGGCTATTGAGATTCAATAACAAACCAAAGTAACATCTAATATAAAATAGCTTAGGAAACACTTTGCAACAAGTAGGCACCAAAAATAGCAAATGAAGAGGGAGGGAGGGAAAGGGGGGATCATAAACATACTTTGCTAGCTTTGGAATGACTTCTGTGTCAGTGTCAGATTCAAAGATGAATCCATGTCGGATGAGTGTTTCTTTCAAAACCTATAAATATAATAAAACAGAAATGAACCTTAGCAACATGAGTTAGAAAATCCTTCTCAGTGAAGATTTGCATAGCATTTTTAGCAACTCTTAATTAGGCAAAAAATAACAAAAAGCACAATGAAATAAATGATAGTCATACCTCGTAGTTAGTGATAACTCCATTATGAACAACTAAGAATTCATTTCCGGGACCTGAGCTCTGTGGATGACTGTTTCTGGGAGCAGGCTCTCCATGAGTGGCCCACCGGGTGTGTGCTAATCCAGCATGAGTGGAAAATGATGCCTCCAAGTTTAGTTCCAATTTAGCCACATCTGTTATTGTTTCATTGTTGAAAAAACAAGGCAGGGTAATATCAGTACTTTGGTCTGGGTTATCACCAAAGGTTGAGAAGAAGGCATTAGCCAACATTTTAAAAACAAGACTGTACCGGCATATTGAACCAGTTGGACTGATTACATTTCTGTTTCAAAACATTATTCAATTCAACCAGTTGCACTTAGATGGTCTCGCTATTTGAATGTCCATTTTCAAACTAGGGCTCCACTAGCTACTTACTAACTAAATAGTTATCATATCAATCAACTGGATTCAATTTTATAAAAATTGAAAAACGGCAACAAAATCTATTTTCCGAGAACTAAAAGGTAGCACAAAAATCATGCAACAAAAGCACTAGCCTGCACTTCAGAAACAACACCAAATTAAGTAGATTGACTGTACCCATTTTTTCAAACATCATCTGGTTTTAACTCCAATCCACCCCCAAATTTAATCAGCTGAAACTTGAAGCAATACAAAACAACCAAAGGCTTCACGAGTTCATTCTATTAGGCTGCGTTTGGAAGGGAAATTGAAACTGAAGAGTGAGAGTCAAAAACTAAATTAAGTCTTTGGATTGTGTTTGGTGTAAAGAGTATCATATTTGGTTTAAGATAAACATAGAGACTGAGAGGTACATTTGGAATTTGAAATATTAATTGAGAGTATTTTTGGAAAGAAATGTTATTAAAATTTTCATCTCAATCTCTCAAGAAATTTCAGTTCCAATCCCCCAGTCCTAGTCCCAAGAAACAAACATGATCCAGCTCGGTTCAGAAAATTTATCTACCCTAATTGAGAGAGAAACATCATATACAGTAGCAAGTAGCACAAAACTCATCATCATGATCATCATTTTCCCTTCTGCTAAAATCTGGTAGCTAAATTACAAAGCTATACAAGGAACAATAAACACATTACACCACAGAACACAAAATTGACAATGTAAAAATGAAATACGCAAGAAATTGAATTGGAGAAAGCAACCTTGGTAGACAGATTTGACGAGGGACTCGATGTTGCCTTCCTGGCGAAAGACGATAGGAGGAGGATCGGAATCGGAAGCGGAAGCGGAGGAGGCTTGCGGCGCGGGTTTTGGATCAGAGTCAATGGCGATTCCGGCGGAATCGTAACCGCGATACTCCAAACGGCGAAGACCATTGAATAGGACCTGCAATATGTACCTCCTCTCCCTATTCACGTTGTAATTGAGATACGCGAATATCCCACACATTTTCTCTCTTCTTCTTTGATTGTTGAATGTTCAATCGAGGTTGACACTTCCTTTTCTTTCCCCCTTTAATAATATAGAAGAGGAGGATCAGTTCTGGAATATTATAAAATAATAGTGTATTGTAAGTGATTTTAATTTAAATAATAATTGTAATAAGCGCCCAATCATTTTGACTTGTGTAACAACCTTCACCGTCACCGGTTTCCTCCCAATTTCCGCTCCCCAGAGGCAGTGAAGGAAATGGTGTGTTTTGCTTGCGATTCCAACTTCCAACTTCCTTTTTCCATTTTGCAAATCTGACTAGTTAGTTGGTTGCTTTCACGCGCAAATTCGACTTGGACTGCGGGGTATTCTCGTTATTTCCAAAAATGTTGTACTCATTATGCATATTATTGTATTAGAATAAGTACACTTTATTATACAGATTAAAATTATATAAAAAAATATAAATTTTTTTTTGTAGTTATGTTTTATTATATTATTATTATTTAAAGTATAGATTCTAATTTTTCAAATTATCTCATAAAATAAAAAATATATAAACTTATATTTTTATCTTATAATTTACCTTAGAATAATATATGTTTCTATATATTATCTATATATCTATCTATTATATATTATTCAAATCAAAATTTTTTAATTAATAATATAACTAATGTCACAGGATTTTTTAATTAAGAAAATGCGAGTGACACGTATATATTTTGTTTAAACGAAATATAGTAAGATAAATTTTTAATCGCTATAAAAGAATATGCAACTTTTGACATTCTTTACATACATTTTATATCTATTAAAAACAAGAGACTAAACTAGAAAAAAAATTTTTGTATTATTGAATATGTTATGAATGATATAATATAAAAAGATACGTATAGGTGCTAAAAGAATCAATATAATTGTTAAGTTGGGTAACCGGAGATTGATGGGCTGGACTTGCTTGGTTAGCCCAATCGTTTGAGGATGGAAGCCTTCAAACGGGTTCACGTCTTTGGGGCCTCCATCCGACTTATGAGTGTGAGAAAATAGGGGGTGGTACCTGCAAAAACACTCCGATGCCAAAGTCAGCAAGGGTGTAAGCAGGTCTAGAGAGTATTGGAACTTAGTGATACCTGAGGGGTGTCAGTGCATTTATAGTGGTGAACCAATAACCACCGTCGGAGTAGTTCCACCATTTAAGGGGGAATAACCGTCCCTTTATCTTAGGAAAGCTGGGATATGGCTCTGGAAGTGGGTTGAGAGATTTTAGGGGCAGTTACTTATTTGAATAAATGTTTATCTGCAAGCTAATCTTCGTCCCCGACTTCTTTAGAGCAAGTCGTGGTGAGAACCGACTTCTTAGAGGAAGGTCGGTGTAGGGTGAGGCTCAATCCTTTGGATTAGGCCTTTCATTTGGACCTGGGCCTTAGCGTTGGGACAGGGTATGAACAGCACCCTTACTCGAGCCCAATCTCTTTCAGGAGTTGGGTTTGAGTATTCTAACTCGGGATTGTAACCGACCTGCTAAGGAACCGACGTGTTTTCGGAACCGACGTGATTTTTAAATTGCAGTCGTGTCTAATCAAGCGTCGCGTCCGTTAGGAGTTTGCGTATTCATACGCGGGGATCAGTTACATTGGTAACGGTACACCCATTAATGGCTGCCTCTGCTTTTACCATTATGCCACTAGCATGCTTATAAATACTTTCCCTCCCTTTCATTGTTTCATTTTTGAAAAACTTTCGCACTTCCTCTCCTCTGTTCGAAAGAAGCTCTTGTTCGAAGGAATTTCTCTTTCTCTGAACTCTCTACTGTCCCTATCCTTTTTCAAGCAAAGGTTAGTTTTTTTTCTCTACTCTCTTTTTACGAAGTGTTTTTGTTTGCATGTTTTTATTTTAGAGAGGAGGGTTGGTTTGTAGGCTCCTAGGGACTCTGTTTTGTTTGATTTCAGGCCCTTTAGAGACCCTATTTTTGATTCTTTTTCCTTTTTTCTTTGTAGGTTTTACTATCCCTTTCTAGGAAAAAATGTCTTCTGTAGAGACCCTTACTCAATGGGTGGATGTCATGGTTCTGGAGGAAGAACCTTTGGTAGATACTGACTTCCTCACCAACTCATCATAGAAATTGTGCTTCTGATGAGGATGAGCCGAAGTATGAGTTGGTTGCCCCGAGTCGGGAAGATCAGGTTTGCTTCGGGAGGGCTTCTGATGAGGACCCCCTTTCTTCTTTATATATGAAAGTTTTTTCACTCGACTGGGGGTGCTTCTGCCCTTTTCTGCTTTTGAGGTTTCTGTTTTGCATCACTGCCGAGTTGCTCCTACTCAGCTTCACCCCAATTCTTGGATTTTTTTGAAAGTTTATCAGCTTATCAGTCAGGCCTTAGAGTTTTTGACTTCTCTGAGAATTTTCTTTTATCTGTTTCACATGGCTAAGCCCTTTAGTGGGCAAAATAATAAACAACAGTGGGTATCCTTACGAGCCATTCAAGGTCGGAGAATCTTCAATCTTTTTTACGAGTCCTTCCATGACTTCAAAAATTTCTTTTTCAAAGTTCAAGCTGTAGAGGGTCACCACCCCTTTTTCCTGGATGAGAATTCTTCTCCTCGCTTTCCCCTGTACTGGCTAGAGGCCTCTCCTTGTGAAAAATATAGTTTGGATGATTTGGATGAGGTGGAGGCGGCCATTATGGGGTTCCTCCGAGAAGTTTGGGGGAGAGCCCCTTACCTGGATACAAAAAAGTTTCTCCAGGAGGTCTCCGGCCTTTGTCCAGGCTCAACTAGGTAGCTTTTTGTTTGTTTGTCATATTTTCCGACCTGATGGTCGCTCTGACTTGTTTTCTCCGACTTGTTTTACTGACTTTAGCTTCCTAATTGCTTTTACAGAGATGGCGAAGAAGAATTTCAGGGAGTCTTACCAGAGAGTTCAGGAGGCCAAGGCGAGGTCCCGTGCCAGACTTGGCGGTGCCAGGGTTGCTGGCTCTCCTCTTCCTTCTCCTCCTCCTCCCACAACTTGGGGCCCCCTCCCGGCCTATTGTGGTATCCTCCTCTTCAGCCTCTTCTCTTCCGTCCCCTCCTCCCTGACCTTTCCCTGAGCCAGAAAAGAAGAAGCGCAAGACTTTAGAGTCTAGCTCCTCTTTGAAGGTGAGGCCAAGTCTGATGCGCCCCGGTTCATTCGGAACTACATCTATCCTCATACTCGTGTAAGTATAGATGATGCTTCTGTTTGAAACCATTTTAATGTTCTGTTTCAGGGGAGTGTTAGGGCGGTGGGGGTGTGCACAAAACTTCTGGATATTTTCGAGAGGACTCCCCTCAGCTCTTTGGGTTCGTCCCTAAGGGTTGAGGAGCTGGAGGGGAGGATTCTGTTATATCAAGAAGGGGAGAAGATGCTGAAAGAGGAGGTCGCCAAGTTGAAGGAGGAGAGGGATCACCTCGGGGAGAGGGGGAGGAAGTTATAGGCCTAATGTGCTATGGCGGAGGGTCTGAGGGAGAAGGTGGAGTAGAGCTATCAAAGTTTGTTTGAGGACCTTGTGGAGGTGAAGAAGGATTTGGTGAGGTCCCGGGATGCCTATGCAGAGCTGGAGGACTCCATTGCTGACGGAGCCGAAGAGGCATGGAGGATCTTCAAAGAACAAGTCGGGGTTCTTGTTCCCGACCTAGATCTCTCTCCTTTGGATCCGGATAAAATTGTGGTTGACGGGACTATCGTTTCTCCTCCCTGACCTGTTTCCGAATCCGAGTTGAAGACTCGGGGGCAGAGGATAGTGGAATCCCCTCCCCGATCAAAAGATGCCCTGAGTTCTTCAAAGGCTCCTAGAACTCCCCCTCCGTCTTCCATGGATATGGCTCCGACTTCTCTTCCTGGTCCTGATGGTGCTCCGACTACTCTCCCTGACTCTGGCGGTGCTTCGACTGCTCTCCCTGACTCTGGTGGTGCTCCGACGACTCTCCCTAGCTCTGGTGGTGACGTCCTTCCTAACTAAAAATTTGTGGCTATATGGGGGCCCGGCCTGTGGGTCCCCCCTTTTTTAACTATTTTATTTTTATACCGTGGTGGTACTTTGCTGACACTTTCTTGGCCTTTTATGGCCGTAAACAAAATATTAGAAATACTCCTTTTTTGGATAAGGGTTTAAGTTACCTTTCTCTATCTGTTGTGCGCATGCTTTTCTGTTTCAAAAAACCTTTTTTGATCTTTGAGAAAACCTTTTTCTTGGCTGGCTGTCCCTACTTCTAAGTTTCTCTTGAATTTTTCTCAAGGACTTGGGACAGCCTTTGGTGCTTGGTGTTTTCAATAGGTTTTCTTATCTCTTTTTGATGTTCTTGGTGTTCAATTTTTCCCTATTGAGTTTTTTTGTGACTTAGATTATTTCTGCGATACATTTCCTTGTTTCTCAATTTTTTTGACTTGTAATTCAGATAATTTCTGAGTTTGTCATGATCTACTTTTATAACCTATTTACACCGACTTGTACCTCGTCGTTTTATCCTGACGACCATCTAGGTCGGTTCATGGGATTTTCACGCTTTGTCGAGCTTAAGTCGGCGCGTTTCGTAGAAAGAAAGAAAAGCAAGAAGGAATTTATAAGAGATATTGTAAAAAGATCTTTATTTATTTGTAAAGGTACTTTATTGCTATTAAGGGTTTTTTACTATTTGTGGCCCCCTTAGCCTCTACTGTGATGCCTCGTTAAAAACCCCTTTTAGGAAAAACCCTTTTCTTTTCGGGAGAAAACCATGAAGTAGGGAAAAGAGTACATCAGGGAGTAGAGTTCGCTTTTAACTGTAGTACCTTTTCATATTACAAGCATGCCACGACCTAGGTAGCTCGGTGCGTTCAAGTCGGTTACTCTATAATAACCCTTCCCTAGGACTTTGCTAACTTTGTATGATCCCTTCCAATTAACAGCGAGCTTTCCTTCTCCAGATTTATTGACTCCAATGTCGTTTTTGATTAAGATTAAGTCATCTGGGGCGAAGCTCCTTCGAATGACTTTTTTGTTGTATCTGGTGGTCATCCTTTGCTCTAATGCTGCTTCTCTTATTTGGGCTTGTTCTCGGATTTCAGGGAGTAGTTCAAGTTCCTCTTTGTGCCCCTGTATGTTCCCAACCTCATCATGGAAGATCACCCTTGGACTTTGCTCGTCGATTTCTACTGGTATCATGGCTTCCACGCCATAGACAAGTCGGAAGGGTGTTTTCCCTGTGGCCAATTGTGGCATCGTTCGATAAGCCCATAATACTTGGGAAAACTCTTCAGCCCAAGCTCCCTTTGCATCTTGTAACCTTTTCTTCAATCCTGCCAGTATAACTTTGTTGGCTGCCTCGACTTGTCCATTTGCTTGTGGATGTTCTACCGAGGTGAACTGGTGTTTTATCTTTATACTGGCTACCAGGCTTCTGAAGGTTGAGTCGGTGAACTGAGTACCATTATCTGTGGTGATAGAATGAGGTATTCCATACCTTGTGATAAGGTTTTTGTAGAGGAACTTTCGACTTCTTTGTGCGGTGATGGTGGCTAAGGGTTCTGCTTCTATCCACTTTTTGAAGTAGTCTATTCCCACTATTAAGTATTTTACTTGTCCTGGGGCTTGGGGAAAAGGTCCTAATAGGTCTATCCCCCATTTTACAAAAGGCCATGGAGAAGTTATACTGATGAGCTCCTCGGGAGGAGCCACGTGGAAATTCGCGTGCATTTGGCATGAGTGGCACTTCTTCACAAATTCTGTGGCATCCTTCTGCAAGGTCGGCCAGTAGAACCCAGCTCAGATTACCTTTCTGGCTAGCGACCTGGCTCCGAGTTAGTTTCTGCAGATCCCATTATGAACCTCCTCTAGCACTTCAGTGGTCCTTGAGGTCGGAACGCACTTCAGCAATGGTGTTGATATTCCTCTTTTATAGAGGATATTTTTCACCAGAGTGTAGTATTGTACTTCCCTCTGGATTTTCTTGGCCTCTTTTTCCTCTTTGGGGAGGATGTCAAATTTTAAGTATTCAACTAGGGGATTCACCGACCCGAGGTTCAACCCGGTGACTTCAAGGACATCTTGTTTGGCCTCTGTTTTAACTACAGAGGGTTCTTGTAAAGTTTCCTGGATCAAACTTCTATTGTTTCCTCCTGGTTTGGTACTTGCTAACTTGGAGAGGGCGTCTGCTCTGTTGTTGAGATCCCGAGTTATATGCCTGACTTTGATTTCTGCAAAGTGCCCGAGATGCTCCAAGATTTTGTCCAAGTATCTCCTCATATTTGGGTCTTTGGCTTGATAATTTCCATTTATTTGGGAGGTTACTACTTGAGAGTCACTAAATATCATCACTTTTGTTACACCGACTTCTTCTGCCAACTTCAACCCCACAATTAGGGCTTCGTATTCTGCTTGATTATTGGAGGCTAGGAATTCAAATTTGAGGGAAACCTCTATTTGTGTTCCCCCTTCATTGGCCAGTATTATGAATGCGCCGCTTCCTGTCTTGTTTGAGGATCCATCTACGTATAGTTCACATGTAGTTGGCTTTTCCTCTTGATCTCCTGCATATTCTGCTATGAAGTCAGTGAGGCATTGGGCTTTAATTGCCGTTCGGGTTTCGTACTTTAAGTCAAACTCGGAGAGCTCTATTGTCCACTGAACCATTCTCCCGGCAACATCCGTCTTTTGGAAGATTTGCTTCATGGGTTGGTTCGTTCGAACTCTTATTGTGTGAGCTTGGAAGTAAGGACGTAACCTTCGTGAGGCTATTACTAGGGAGTAAGCAAACTTCTCTAGTTTGTGGTACCTTAGTTCAGAGCCTTGTAGGACTTTGCTGGTGAAGTATACAGGATGCTGTCCGGCCTCATCTTCTCGTATCAGGGTTGATGCTACAGCTTTGTCTGCTACAGACAAATATAGGACGAGCTCTTCCCCAATTAGAGGTTGGGTCAGGATTGAGGGTTGGCTCAAAAACTTTTTGAACTCCTGGAATGCTTCTTCACACTCTGGAGTCCATTTGAGCTGGCATCCTTTTCGTAGTAGAGAGAACAGTGGAAGGGATCTTAATGCTGATCCTGCCAAGAACCTGGAGAGGGCTGCTAGTCGGCCATTCAATTATTGGACCTCCCTTAAGCAAGTTGGACTTTTCATTTCTAGGATGGCTTTACACTTGTCGGGATTGGCTTCGATCCCTCTTTGGGTTAGCATAAACCCTAGAAATTTTCCAGCCTCCACCGCGAAGGTGTATTTTGCGGGATTTAGCCTCATCCCGCCATGTGACCTTATGGTGTTGAGAACTCGCGAGAGGTCTGTTAAGAGGTCGGTTTCTTCTCTGGTTTTCACCAGCATGTCGTCTACGTAGACTTCCATTAAGTTCTCGCGGTGGGGAGCGAACACTTTGTTCATCAGCCTTTGGTATGTAGCCCCTGCATTTTTTAATCTAAAAGGCATGACCACGTAGCAATAATTTGCTCTAGGCGTGATGAATGATGTCTTTTCTTGGTCCGACTTGTACATCAGGATTTGGTTGTATCCCGAGTAGGCATCTATAAACAACAAGTATTGATACCCCGAGCTGGAGTCTACTAGAGTGTCAATGCTTGGAAGTAGGTATGGGTCTTTAGGACACGCCTTTTTCAGGTTGGTGTAGTCAACACACATCCTCCACTTGCCGTTTTGTTTTTTGACTAGCACCACATTTGCTAGCCATGTTGGATATTTGACTTCTCTAATGAAGCCGGCTTCTAAGAGCGCTTGTACTTGCTCCTCCACCGCTTGAGCTCGTTCTGGACCGAGCTTACGTCTTCGCTGCTGGACAGGTCGTGACCCAGGGTATACTGAGAGTTTGTAGGACATGAGCTCGGGGTCTATCCCTGGCATGTCGGAGGCCTTCCAAACAAAGAGGTCGGAGTTATCTCACAAGAGCTTTGTCAACTTATGCTTTAAGTTTTCCTCTAGGCTGGCTCATATGTTGGTATTTTTTTCTTCCTCCTCGCCGACCTGTATCTCTTCAGTTTTTCCCCCTGGTTGCGGCCGCAGCTCTTCTTTAGCTCTTGCTCCGCCGAGTTCTATAGTGTGAACTTCCCTGCCCTTTCCCCTCAGGTTGAGGCTTTCATTGTAGTATTTCCTTGCCAATTTATGGTCTCCCTGTATCGTTGTTATCCCCGCATATGTTGGAAATTTCATGCAAAGGTGGGGGTGGATACCACCGCTCCAAGCCGATTCGGGGTAGCTCTGCCAATCAGGGCATCATATGCTGACCCGACATCGATGACTATGAAGTCTATGCTCAGAGTTTTGGATTTCTCCCCTCTTCCAAAGGTCGTGTGGAGGGGTAGGAATCCTAGTGGTTTTATTGGCGTGTCGCCCAAACCGTACAGGGTGTCAGGGTAAGCCCTTAATTCTTTTTCATCCGATCATAGTTTGTCGAACGCGGGCTTGAAAAGAATGTCTGCTGAACTTCCTTGATCTACTAAAGTTCTGTGGAGATGGGCATTCGCCAGGATCATGGTTATCACCACTGGATCGTCATGCCTAGGGATAACCCCTTGCCCATCCTCTTTTGTGAAAGAGATGGTTAGGAGGTCAGGCGCTTCGCTTCCGACCTGGTAAACTCGCTTTAGGTGTCTTTTGCGAGATGACTTAGTGAGTACCCCTCCCGCAAATCCTCCAGAGATCATATGTATGTGTCTCTCGGGGGTTTGTGGTAGTGGGTCTCTTCTGTCCTCATCATCTCGTTTTCTTTTTCCATGATTGTCCGACCTTTCCATGAGATATCTATCAAGTCGGTCTTCCCTGGCCAACCTTTCTATCACATTTTTAAGGTTGTAGCAGTCATTTGTTGAGTGGCCATACATCTTATGGTACTCGCAGTAGTCGCCGCAGCTTCCTCCCTTTTTGTTTTTGATGGGTCTAGGGGGCGGCAATCTTTCAGTATTACAGATTTTTTTGTATACGTCTACTATGAAAACTTTTAGAGAAGTATAGGAGTGATATCTCCTCGGCCTATCGGGACCGACCTCCTCTTTTTTCTTGGGCTCCCTTTCTTTCTCTTTTGCTGAGTGAAGGGGCCCCTGTCGCCGGCTTGGCTCCTGTAATCTGGCATTCTCCTCCATGTTGATGTACTTTTCTACTCTCTCTTGTACATCGCTCAAATTGATGGGGTGCCTTTTTGATATAGACTGAGAAAAGGGACCCTCTCTAAGTCCATTTACTAACCCCACGATGACTGTCTCTGTGGGCAGGTCTTGAATCTCCAAGCACGCTTTGTTGAACCTTTCCATGTAGTCTCGTAGAGGTTCTCCGACATCCTATTTTACTCCCAGGAGGCTTGGTGCATGCTTTACTTTATCCTTCTGGATGGAGAATCTCATTAAAAATTTATGCGAGAGGTCCTCGAAACTGGTGACCGACCTCAGAGGGAGGCTGTCGAACCACTTCATTGCTGCTTTTGACAAAGTGGTCGGGAAAGCTTTGCAACGAGTAGCATTAGAAGTATCAGCTAGGTACATCCGACTTTTGAAGTTGTTTAGATGGTGCTTTGGGTCTGTGGTTCCATCATAGAGGTTCATATAAAGGCTTTTGAAGTTTCTTGGAACTTTTGCCCTTATTATGTCCTCGCTGAACAGATCTTCTCCTCCCAAGGGTGACTCTTCTCGGTCGCCGTGGGAGTTTCGATTTTTAAGGGAGGATTCTAACCTTAAGATTTTTTCTTCTAACTCTTTTCGCCGCTCTATTTCTTTCCTTAGATTTCTCTACGCCTCTCGTTGTCGTTCAAGTTCTTGTTCCAACTGTTCCAAATGGCCTTGGTGACCGTGGACCAACCCCATTATTTCAGTCACATGGGGCAGTCCTTCCTTTCCTGACTCGCGTCCCTCCGAGGAGTTCACCTTTGGGTTTTTTAGCCCCGAGGTGCCTTCTCTGTGTTGGTCGTTTGCTTCCTGGTGGAGGGTTATGTCCTCGTCATTATTTCCGATGTTCAGATTTTCTTGTTCTGAATCAGTCGTGGCGTGGCCATCTTCAGGTGAATTGTCCGCCATCGGAGGGTGATCTCTCGGGTCTCCGGCAACGACGCCAATGTTACGTTGGGTAACCAGAGATTGATGGGCTGGACTCGCTTGGTTGGCCCAATCGTTTGAGGATGGAAGTCTTCAAACGGGTTCGCATCTTTGGGGGCCTCCGTTCGACTTATGAGTGTGAGAAAATGGGGGGTGGTACCTGCAAAGACACTCCGATGCCAAAGTCAGTAAAGGTGTAAGCAGGTCTAGAGAGTATTGGAACTTAGTGATACCTGAAGGGTGTCAGTGCATTTATAGTGGTGAACCAATAACCACCGTTGGAGTAGTTCCACCATTTAAGGGGGAATAACCATCCCTTTATCTTAGAAAAGTTAGGATATGGCTCTGGAAGTGGGTTGAGAGATTTTAGGGGGCAGTTACTTATTTGAATGAGTGTTTATCTGCCAGCTAATCTTCGTCTCCGACTTCTTTAGAGCAAGTCGTGGTGAGAACCGACTTCTTAGAGGAAGGTCGGTGTAGGGTGAAGCTCAATCTTTTGGATTGGGCCTTTTTATTTGGACCTGGGTCTTAGCGTTGAGTCAGGGTATGAATAATAATAAAAATATAATATTCTATAATAAATATTCAGATATATTAAATAATTTTAATGAATGTATATTCTGACAATATCTTATTCTTTTCTATTTTTTTTTCTAAAAAATAGGTAAAAATATCTAATAATAACAAATATGAATCAGATAAAACAAGAAATAAACCAGATTGTACGACTTGTCCGTTATCAATAATTACCAATCAATAACATGATGTAGCAATAGTGTTGGGCATATGTGGGACTCCGGATATTTATCATAGTCTATGTATCATGCGTATATTACATGTATGGACAAAATATAAAAATTAGATTAATCAACTATTAACGGAAATTTATTAGTACTATGAAATCTCTACCCATAATTTTCTAGATTGAGATAGTTTTTCTTTTCTTTTTTTGAAAAAAAAAACATATTTAATGTTCATGACCTCTGTTTAAAAGTTTAAAAATTATAATATTGGATAAAAAATTAAGAGAAAATTTTACTCTCCTCTCTTAAAAGATGCTAAAATAATACTCTCTTTCTCTCTATTTATAAAATATACATTTTCCTTCCTTATTACTTTTAAAAAATATCTTCTTTAAAAGTTATAAAGAAAAGTTATAAAGAAGGAGAATTTACATTTTATAAATAAAGAGAAAAATAATATCATTTTAACTTCTCTGAAAAAAGGAAAGTGAAATTTTCTCAAAAATTAATTACCACTCTTTACTTTTTCACGCGAGATATACAATAATACATCACTAAATTTTATTTTCAGTTCTTAATATTTTTACTATAAGATTGACCAAGTTCTTGATAAAATTCAATCATTAATTGTGAGGCACTTTTCCCTAGGCACAGGGAGGGATATGAAAATGTGAAATAAATCAAATAATACGTCACGTGATAACATTCCTTGATCTTGCTCAGATTATAATTGCATTACCTTAGAAAAATACTTACACAAATGATATATATATAAAGCATAATATTATTTTATCTTATTTTTTACATAGGAAGATAAGAGAATAGTTTAGTTTTCAATCCTTTAGCTGGATCTAACAGCCTCTATGGCAGCAACCAAATCATCGAATTTAGCACCAGTCACTTCTTTTACAACTTTGTTGTCCTTCAGAATTTTAAAAGTTGGAACCACTCTAATTCCAAGCTCTTTTGCCAATGGCTGCCATCAAACAAGTACAATTAGAATTATAGCAAAGTATATGCATCAAAAACAACCTTAGGCATACCCAAATGTGTTCCATAGTAAAAGACATCTAATGCATATTCTAAAAAGCATTCACAACTGTTTTTAAAGCAGTTCCAAATGTTGGTAGAACACATAGATAGGGATGGCAACATCACCCGAACCCGATTACCTACTCTGCCCCGACTCAATTGAGAAAAAATAAAAAAGATAGTGTTATAAATTAAAACTTTAGTCAAATATACACAGATTTTGTCATTCACTCGTATACATAATCTGATGTTACAAACCAAATTTTATTAATTTAAACAAAAACAATGACCAAAGTATATCGGAAAGGAGCAAGTAGGGACAAGACCCCGGATAGGGTTTAGGATATAAATTTTCACTAATTACGCATGAGTGGGCAGGTTCTGAGTAACATAGGCGGGATGGGATCGAGTAGTGCCAAAACCCGCCCTTACCCGCCCATTGCCATCCCTAGCATTAAATGTGTATTAAAAAATATGCAAATATTTCATGTACATGAGAGCACTTAGGATATTAGTATATAAAATTTAAACTCAAGAAAATGAATAAAACCATCTTAGTGATGAAAAGATATAAACATAATCATGCCTATGTGATAATTAGCATTGTTTATATAGCACATCACAACCAACCAACCTTGTTCTCTTGGTTGCAGTCAAGCTTTAGAAACACAACATCAAGATACTTTTCAGATAACTCTTGGAACCTTGGTGCCATCACTTTGCAAGGACCACACCTGCACAAATTCAATAACTCATCTATGGTTATCCAAATACATATATCTATTTATTTAGTTTATATGGGATAAGTGGATAAATTGTCCAGAGACAACGTTGTTTTGGTCCCCTATGACCTTTTTATAAAAATAGTTTGATTCTATAAATTTTTTCTGCCATAATCTATAATATCAGGACAAAGCCGACATAGTTACAAGATATTCATATTCCTGTAATGTTATTACGGGCAAAAACTCTAGTTATCTTAAAAATTGTCCAGAGACAATGTTGTTTTGGTCCCAAATAGCACTGTCTCAAGGCAGTAAGCAAATGCCAAGTGAAGAAACTATCAGCTTCCTTTTAATAACTGTTCAGCTGAAATCTCCACATGGAACTTCATCAACATTCCACTCTTATGCATAATTAGTTATGTGCTTACTCTTTGGTCCTTTACTAAGTACATAACATCTTAAAATATGATGATTAAATGTATGCCAAAGACCAACTTTGAAGCAATTCAAAAATGTTAGAATAGAAAGAATCAATGTCAAAGATTCCTATACATATTCTGCCAACAAACAAATATTTATTCACCACATTTTAAGTCTAAGTACTTATGTAAATTTATGTGCCTACAAATATTTATTCACATTCACCCTTATCAGTCACATGAAACTAGTGCCAAATTACAAAAGACTATGATCCATATTCTCCCCCATTACAAAAAGTGATAGTGACGAATAAAAAGATTGTTATGCAAATCTGTTTTACAATTACAGATGATGTGTAGATAGAGCAGTTGGCACTAAGAAAATTAGAGGAGTAAAGTAAAATAGGGTGACATTAAAACATGCAAGGTTTTGATTTTGCAATCCATCATAATTTGGTAGACACAAAATTAGGTATTATCAAATATACATATCATGACAAATTTAGCACAAAACAATAAAAAATTACAATCACACTAAAGGAATCTCTAAATTAGAAACACTTAAGTATGTATTAAATAAATAATAAACATGATTAATTGATTATGCATGATTATTAGATTAGAAGAGATTAAGTATAGAGTGGTAAATATACCATTGGGTGTACATGTCAAGAACCACAGTTTTATCAGCAGCAGCATTAACAATAGGCCAGAAGGTATCCTTGTTGACCTCGGTCACCTGCCCTACGGTCACAGTGGGACCCGCAGTTTCCAAGCTGCATCTCACACTCAACAACCTTGTACTCCTCACACTCCTTCTCATGTTTGATTTTGATGTAGTTAAGGTGAGGGTAGATGCCATCTTTATTTTGTTGGAACAAGAAGAGAAAGATGAAGACTTTGGTGAAGAATCTAGCATCATTGATGGGTTGCTTGAAACCCATTTGCACTTTGGAGAAGAAGCACATAGATTCAGAGCCATTTTTGTGGTTCTCTTTCTCACTCACTTCCAATGTTAGAGCTCAACTCATATTGTAGTGGTGGTTGTGGAGTTCAAGGTACAGAATGTTACTCAAATGACTTCCTTGCCCTTCTGATTTGTGTATGGTATTAATGCCATCAAAAAACATAGGGGTTTTTTGGTAAATTAGCGAAGGGCATGTGAGAGCGAGGTATGCTCCTACGCACTGTATACAAGATGGGTATATTTGTCAATTAACTATATACATATATTATGAAAAAATCTTAGTATCATGAAAAAATCTTAATATCAGCATTTTTATTAAAATTTAATTATAAAAAAATATAATTTTATATTATTAAAAATATTAATAATAATTAATTGATAATTATAAATTATAAAATATGTTAATTTTTTAATATTATTGATTA
>NC_029775.3:111965316-111972126 GCF_000817695.3 Arachis duranensis
AGATCGCCTAGTTATGGGATTTGTTAGTACGAAGCTACCCTTGCAGCTTACTAGATTTTATTGTTTTTTTTTTTTCGGTCGTCACTAGATTTTATTGTGTTGAGGAGAATGAGAAAACAAAAAAATCTTTGGTGTTGTGACTTGTGAGTTGAGACCTCTTCTAACTTGTATTATCCACACAAATGGCCATAACCCTCTAAAATATCTCGTGATGCATTTGCTTGCATCCTCCACCTAGCCTATGATTCCCTCACTTCACTATGCAAACATTTTATTTACTAGTTTATGTATATGTGTGATGTATAAAAAATATATTTTTATATTTATATTTAAAATATATTTTTAAAATAAGTTATTTATAAATATATTTATTTATATAATNTTAATAATAATAATAATAATAATAATAATAATAATAATAATTGTTTTTGTATGAATTCCTGAAGGGAGAGCTCGGCTCCTGAAATCATATAATAAATAAATAACTCAATATATATTTAAAAAAACTAAAATATTTTAAAGTGAATTTTATATGTATTCACTAAATACTATTATTTTATCGACCTTTGAGCCTTGTGGAAGTCCGAGCTTTACTTCAAAGGAATGTTCAATTACGCAAAGCGTGAGTAAGAAACAAGGGGGGAGTGTCCTTGCAAAGGCACTCTAAAACTTAAGTCAGTATTGAGAATTCAATGTGTGTTCAAAGATGAAAGACTATACCTTTTACGAGTGAAGATAGGTCGATTTTGTTTCTGTTTCATCGTCTGAATTAAAGAGTAATAATTGGGTTATAAAATCTAATCTGACGTTTCGATTTGAAGACGTCCGTTGAGACTTATTCGTACTACCGAACTATAACGTCAGTTTGCCAAGTAATAACGTGAATAATGCCAAGTTATGATAGATATATAATGCCGAGTTATGATGTTGAATTTATAACGGTCGGATCAATAATAATAATAATAATAATAATAATAATAATAATAATAATAATAAATATTATTTTGAGTAGTAAAAAATAATATATTATTAAAAAACATTAACAAATAATTATCTAATTATTTAGATAAAGAAATAACTACTAAATTGATACTTGAAAAATTTAGATGTTGATAAAGTGATACTTAAAAGATATTATTAACAAAAAACTTTTAAATAATTTTAAAATTTGGTAAAAGTGACCAAATATCAATCACTCTCGTTTCTGTTAACAAAAAATACTAAAGTGGCTAACAAAATATATGACATAAATAACATGACATTCTCTAATTCTCACAAGTTATCACCAATAATTTTCTCTCTCTTCTTTGTCTCTCTCCTCTATTTTCTCCTTCTCTTTTTTCAAATCACCCACTACAAAAGATGTCTCATTTTTATTAATATTAATCTCATCAACATTAAAATTGATCTTTTTATAAATTTATCATAAACACAATAACATTTTTCAATTTCCAGAACTATACAAATAAACACAAACACAACAATATCAAAATCCAAATCAAATCTGAATCAATAAGATAAAACAATAAATCTTAGTATCAAAACTACAACATTCATTAAAAAATCAAAGAAAAAGAAAGAAAAAATAAAGAATGTTAGATCGATTCACTGAGAGAATAAAAATCAGAGAAAGACAGATTAATTAAAAAGGTAATAAAAATTCACGAGTTGAACACCACAACAGAGCGTCAAGAAGAGGACAGCGAAAATGCTGGTTGGACGAAGACAGTGAAGCTCAAGAAGAAGGCATATTGATTCAATGATAGAGACAGAGTCACAGAAACAAAACGACAACGCCAAAGAGAGAGACTCACGAAGATAAACTTGACGGGGTACATAGACTAAGCGCCAAAAATATAAAGACAAATTCGATGGTGGCAGACAGAATCTTGGCGGAGATTGAGGCAGTGAATTGCCGACATTTGTGACTCTTTGTGAGTGTGTGGGTTGTTGACTTATGAGAGAAGAAAATGATGAGTGATGAACATGGTGGATGGCCATAGATTGTATGGTGTGCTTTTACCAATTTGTAAAAGAGGAGGCAAAGAAAGAAGATTAAGTTAGGATTTTTAATTTGGGAATTCTCTTATGTATTGGTATTAATATTGTTTTGTAATTATTATTTTAAAATAATTAAAATTTCATATAATTATGAATTTCAGTCAAGTATGATCTGTCATCTATTTAGTTAGCCACTTTATTATTTTTCGCTAATAGAAACGAAAGTTGTTCATATCCTAACCCAAAAATATTAATTCAAGCCTAAAAAGAATAAAAGACACCATTTTATTTATCCAACCCTATAAAAGTTGGCTGACTTTGGAAAAGGAACCGGCCAAGTTCGTTAAAAAATGCCCGCCTTATCAGAAGCATGCCAACTTTCATGTTACACCTTCAGAGGAGCTTATCAGCGTCACCTCATTTTGGCCATTCGCAAAATGAGACCTCGACCTCCTCAGTCCATTTTTACAAGCTCCAGGACAAATAAAGTATCTCATAGTAGGAATTAATTATTTCACTAAGTGGATCGAGGTGGAACCATTAGCGACTATCATAGTTCAACGAAGTCAGAAATTTCTTTATGAGAACATTATCACAAGGTTTAGAGTTTCACACTCCATCACTAGAGACAATAGAACTCAATTCACCGACTCAACCTTTAAGAACTTAGTAGCCAGTCTTAAGATCAAGCACCAATAATTCACATTGATAGAATACCCTCAGACCAATGGACAAGGTAAAGTTGCGAACAAAGTAATACTGACCGGGTTAAAATGCCGACTACAAGATGCAAAGGGGGCATGAGCAGACGAGCTTCCTCAAGTTTGTGGGCATATTGGACAACTCCCCATTCAATAATAGGGGAGTCACCTTTCCAACTTCCTTATGGCATAGAAGTCATGATTCTTGTAGAAATCACTGAGGAATCTCCGAGAGTCAGATTCTATGATGAAGTGATTAATGTCTGAGTACAAAAGGAAAAACTCGATCTCCTCCTAAAGGTCCAAGAACAAGCTCGGATTAAAAAAGAAGCATTGAATCAAATGATGGCTTTAAGGTACAACTAGAAAGTAATCAAGAGAAGCTTTACCACAAACGACCTTGTACTGATCCAAAATGACATGGAGTCCAGAAGTCGGGCGAAGAAAAGTTGGCTGCAAATTGGAAAGGGCCCTACAAGGTTATTGAGGTCTTAGGAAAAAGTGATTATAAAGTGTCCAATTTGAAAGGGAACGAGCTCAGAGGTCATAAAAAGATACTTTAGCTAGAGGGCGTACTTTGCTCACTGGTGTACTCTTTTTTTTCAACTTCATGGTTTTCTCCCGAAAAGGATTTTTCAGAGGGGGGTTTTAACGAGGCACCATAGCAAAGGCTAGGGATAAGAAGAAAAAACCCTAGTAGCAAACCAACTTTTGTAAATCCTTTCTTTTTTACAAACAATAAAGTAATTTTTTCCATTTATAGATGAATTAATTTAAGTTCAAAAAATTGCGAAAAATATTGCCTGACCTACATGGTCGGCAAGATAAAGCGATGAAATACAAACTAGTAGAGGTTATGTAAATAGTTCGTGGTCCGATCTTAAAAGAATCGGACCCAAAACAAAATATAAAAATAACCTGATAAAGTTCGATTAAATCGAAGTCGATACTTAAAGGAAAAACAAATCGTGTATGCAAAGTCCCAAAGGACCGACCTATGACGTTGAAGTCTTTTCTAACTTAGAAAAATGGGATAAATATTGTTTTGGTCCCTAATGTTGAGGGTCAAAATCGAAACCGTCCCCATTGTAATTTTGGATTTAAAATAATCCTTAACATTTTTTTTCGTATTAAAATCGTCCTTTTTAATAAAATTTTTTATGTTATTCCTAAATTACCTCTATTTTAATAATAAAAGTTATAACATTTAAAAAAAATAAAAGAAAACGAATGGAGTTCGACCACACCGCTACTCCGTTGGTTCTGCTTCTTCTTCTTAATCTGCTTCCTTCTTCTTCTTGGAGCTGCCAGCGCTGACGAAGTTTGGAGCTGCCGTTGCCGTCGCAAACCAGGGAGAGAGCCTCGGCTTCTGCTTCGCTGCTCCTCACCACCTCTCCGCTACTCCTCGCCGCCTCTGTTTCATGCTTCGATCTCTATTTCTACTTCGTCTTCTGTTTCTTCTGCTTCTGCATCTTCTGAGTTTGCTTATGTATCTTTTGTATCTTCTGCTTCTGCATCTTCTTTGTTGAAGCTGGATTTTATTTATTGAATCTGATTTTGATTTGTTGAATCATTGTTGGTTTTGTTCTTATTTTGATTTCTGAATTGCTATTGGTTGATTTTGTTCTTTTTTTTATTTCTGAATTGTTGTTGATTTTGTTGAATCTGGTTTTTGTTCTTGTATTTTTAATTTGTTAATGAAAGAAGTTGATGTTGTTTGGTGTTCTTGGTATTGGTGTTGGTTGGTGGTGGTGGTGGTATTGGAGGTAATTGTGCTGGTAGTGGTGAGGATATTTTTGTCTAAAAAAAATTAAAAGGACGATTTTAATACGAAAAAAACGTTAAGGATGATTCTAAATCGAAAATTACATTGGGGACGATTTCGATTCTGACCCTCAACGTTAGGGACCAAAACAGCATCGAAAGTTGTTAAAATAATAAAAAAATTTCAACTAAAAAACTGTACTAACTAAGATATATATTTTAAACAATGCAATCATTCATACCAAAAAGTCACTACTAAAATAGTGGAAGAATGTTTTTTAACAGAATATAAAAAGTGTTCAAAACTAACTATTACAAAGGATAAAATATTGAAAAAAGGTTTTATAACAAGAGTAATTGACGTCTAGTCATTTTTGTTAAATTTTAAAATAATTCAGGAATCATTTTGTTATTAACAATATTTAAGTACTATTTTATTAATAATAAAATTTTTCGATACTAGCAAATTTGATATTTACCAATAAATTTAACAGACAGAAATAAAAAATATACATATTTAAAATATTGCATAAGAAATGATCAATAAATATTTAAAAGATATATAATATTTATAGAGATATACAATGAATTAAGATAATTATTAAAAAATATGATATAAAATATTATAATTATTGACAAATTTCATTATCATTAATTATTAGATGTTAACAAATCTAGTTATTTAATACATAATATTTTTTTAAAATAGCATCAACATGTAGATTAGTTCCAAAACACGTCAGGTTAGCATATTTAGTTCTAAAACTTACACGTATAAATGATAAAATAAAATATATATATATATATATAATATTTACAAAATATAAAAAAGAATTGTGATATTTTTTACAAAATATTAGAATTATTAATTTACGAAAATATAAGAAAGAATCATTATAATTACTAAAAATATATAAAATAAAATATTAGAATTGTTATCAAATCTTAATACAACAAATCATTAAATGCTAATTTGCATAAGATTGATTACATAATACTTTTATAAAGAAAAATAGGTTGAGAAGAGAGATATCCAAACTGACACCAAAATATATTATGTCAACATGTTTGATGTGAGAATATAATTTGTTGTAGAATTAGAATGATTGGTTATTGACGATGAACTCACTATAATATAAAAAAAATTACTAAAAATATTTAAAATAGAATATTAGAATTATTGACAAATTTTAACACAAATAATTATCAAATATTAATTTGTGTATGATTCATTACATAATACTTTCTTAAAAATGGTCGAAAAAAAAAGCATATTCAAACTATCACGAATGCGCTACTTTGGCAACTTGATACTATAACGTAACCCGTTGTAGAATAATAATATAACGATATATTGACGATAATTGATAAATCTCACCATAATTAATTGCTAAATGTTAACAAATCTAATTATTTAATACATAATATTTTTCAAAGATAACATCAATATGTAGACTAGCACCATAATATGCCACATCACCATATTTGACTTTAAAATTTACGTTCATAAATGGTAAAATAAAACACTATATAACATTAACAAAAATATAAGAAAGAATCGAGATAATTTAAAAAAAATATAAAATAAAATATTAAAACTATTGATTCAGAAAAATATAAGAAAGAATCATAATAATTATTATAAAAATATGAAAAATACTAAAATTATTAACAAATCTCAACATAATTAATTATTAAACATTAATTTGCATATGGTTGAGTACATAATATATTCCTAAAAAATGAGAAAAACTCTGCGTACAAGCGATTAGGGCTTGTAAGTATTACAAGTCAATTAAACTCTAACTCCCAAAATTTGCTGCAAGTGCTACATCTCTTACACGCGCTACATCCCTTCTTCTTCTCCTTCTATTTCGATCGTTCTTTTCTCCTCCTTTCTCACTGGTTTGTTCTTCGTCGTTGACGTTAGTTCCTCCACATACTGTTCCGGCACGTTTTCATTGCACCTTCTTCTTCTTCTTGCTGCACGTTCTTCTTCCTCTTCCTCTTCTTCTTCTTCTTTTCTTTTGTTTCTTGCCTTCTCTTTCTCCTTCTTCATTTATGTGCTTTTCTCTCTGTTTTCTTTTTTCGTTATTCTCGATTTCTATTGTTTTTTGACATCAAGCTATGAAATCATTTTTGAAGAAGAAGAAGTAGCAGAAGATGAGGAGGAGAAAGAGAAAGAGTTCTGAATTATGCATGATTTTGGGTGTATTTCTTAAATCCTTTGGGTGTATTTTCTGTAATCTTTTGGGTGTATTTTTATAATCGTTTGGGTGAATTTCTGTAACCGTTTGGGTGTATTTCTGTAATCTCTTGGGTGTATTTTATGTAATCGTTTGGG
>NC_029775.3:111972225-111997054 GCF_000817695.3 Arachis duranensis
AGATACAACCATAGATATCAGTCAGATATCACTCAAATACACCCAAATGATTACAGAAATACATCCAAAGGATTACAGAAAATACATCCAAACGGTTACAAGAATTCACCCAAACGATTATAGGAATACACCCAAAGGGTTACAGAAAATACACCCAAAGGATTTAAGAAAATACACCCAAAATTTGTTGAAGTACATCTTATGCATAATTCAGAACTCTTTCTCTTTCTCCTCCTCATCTTCTGCTGCTTCTTCCTCTTCAAAAACGATTTTACCATGAAATATCGAAAAAAACGAGAAAACAGAGAGAAAAGACGTAAATGAAGAAGAAGAAGAAGAGGAAAATGAGGAAGAAGAACGTTCAGAAACGAAAGAAAAGGAGAAGAAGAAGAGTAAGAGGAAGAAGAACGTGCAGCAAGAAGAAGAAGAAGAATTTCAAAAACCATGAAAATCGAAAAAAAAACGAAGAAGAAGAAGACGAAGAGGAACCGTTTGAGTGGGGCGCGTGTAGTTACGCTCCATTCAAAATGAGTTAATGCGCGTGTTAATGAAGTTTGGGCTGATAACTTGTAAAACTTGTATGACCTTTTTACTTGTATGTGTAGCAGTCCCCTAAAAAATAGTTGAGAAGAGAGAAGTATCTAAATTGAGATTAAAATGTACCATATTAATATATTTGGTGTCGAAATATAATCTGTTATAGAATTATTAAATTATTAATTATTGATGATTAATTCAGTGAAATATAAAAAAGATTCATAATGATAATTACTAAAAAAATATAATATTATAATTATAGACAAATCTCAATATAAATAATTATGATTGATTAAATAATACTTTTTTTAAAAGATAGTTAAAAAGAAAAATATATGTAAATTGGTATTAGACTTTCTTAAAAATTTAGGTGAAAATTACACTTGTACTTTTTTAAAAATGGTCGAAAAAAAGCATATTCAAACTATCACGAATGTGCTAGGTTGGTAGCTTGATACTATGGAAAAGTTTAGGGGACCAGCAGTTTTATTGAATTTTGGCCAGCATGTAACCAGCAGAGGAAGGTGAGTCATTGGATGAAATCTCACACCAATCTCACACCATCAAATCATCATTGATGGCTAGTTGATGGCTAACAATTACAAAAATACTAATTGATGGCTAACAATTCCAAAAATTGTTGACCCCTAGCATTGCTCTGATACTATAACGTAATCTGTTGTAGAATAATAATATAATGATATATTGACGATGATTAATAAATCTCACCATAATTAATTGCTAAATGTTAACAAATCTAATTATTTAATACATAATACTTTTCAAAGATAACATCAATATGTAGACTAGCACCATAATATGCCACATCATCATATTTGACTCTAAAATTTACGTTCATGAATAGTAAAATAAAATACTATATAACATTAACAAAAATATAAAAAAGAATCGAGATAATTTAAAAAAAAATATAAAATAAAATATTAAAACTATTGATTCAGAAAAATATAAGAAAGAATCATAATAATTATTATAAAAATATGAAATAAAATACTAAAATTATTAACAAATCTCAACATAATTAATTATTAAACATTAATTTGCATATGATTGAGTACATAATACATTCCTAAAAAATAGTTGAAAAGGGAGAAGTATCTAAGCTGAGATTAAAATGTACCATATATCAGTATGTTTGGTATCAAAATATAATCTGTTATAGAATTATTAAATTATTAATTATTGATGATTAATTCAGTGAAATATAAAAAAGATTCATAATGATAATTACTAAAAAAATATAATATTATAATTATAGACAATGCACTACATCATCATCATGTTTGACATCAAAAGGTAATTTATTATAGAATAATATAATGATATATAATGACAATTGATTATTGATGATTGACTTATTGAAATATAGAAAAAAAACATAATAATAATTACTAAAAATATGAAATAGAATATTAAAATTAATAAATTTTAACATACATAATTGTTAAATATTAATTTGTATATGATTGATTGCATAATATTTTTTTAAAAATAATAAAAAATGTATATAAACTATCATTAAAATATGTTATATCAGCATGTTTAATACCAAAATACACTTGTTGTAAAATAATATAACGATGTTTAAGGATTATTTTAAAAATTAATTGTTCATGAACATATTTAATTTGTACGAATGATCTTATATAACTTTTGTTTAGCAAAAAATAACTTGCAAAGAACTCTTATTTTTATAATAAAAAATAACAAATATCTTAATACTTTGTATATTTTAAAATAAATAAATAATTGATTTGTCAAAATAAACTATACTATTTTAAATATTTTTAAAATAATACACAAAATATTCAATTTTGTTAATATAATAGATACTAAAGATAATATAAAGAGAGCATTTTAAAATTTAATTTTAATAAATTTTTACATAATAATCCAACAATATCTATTTTTTATAATTATTTTAAAAATAATTATTTTTACTGGTATCACAATATACATATAAAACTTAATTTGATAGTCTATTAAAATTAAGATTTTAATTTTCATATATTATCACCATAAAAAATTTATATAAATAACTAATCATGTATTATCACATAGACAAAATAACTTATTTTTAAAATCACCCACTACTTAAAGTATTATCTGATTAAATAATTGTATAAAAAGTTAATACATAAAAATTATACTTTAAAATTAATTTCTTATTAAAAACACAAAAAAATATTATTAGCATACTACAAATATTACAGAGCAATGTCTGAGACAATTTTTACCTTAAAAATATTATTAACTTACTTTTTAGTTATGTACTTGAAAAATAGCAGTAGTACATTATTGATAGGAAAAAGAAGAGAAATGGATGGAATTTTGAAAGAACAAGACACGAACGTTGTATAGCAAATTTCTAAAAACATAATAAAACCAACGTAAGTGGAAAAAACATGTTCTGTGCGGTAGAATTCGCGAGTTTCCCTCTCGCTCTCTCGTTCATTTTCAATCTCTTCCTTTTTGTGTTTTCTATTATTTGTTTCTTCACTTTTCTTCTTCCTTCTTAGCTTCTTCTTCTTGCAACCGACCCTTGTGTTCTTCAGCCAACTGGGGGTCGATTGCCTATGGACACAACCCAACTCGACATTGATCGAAAGAATTGAATTTCAGTGTTAAAGTCTTGTTCTTTCTTTCTTGTTTATGTCAAAATTGCCATTCCCACAAGAATGGATATAAAAGGATTGATTTTTGTGGGAATGGTGTTATGGGAAGCGTGTTGCATGGCCAATGCAAAGTTTGTGTTTCCCGTTGAACGAAAATTCAAAGGCCCTGTTACCAGTTTGAGTGCAATCAAGAATCATGATTCTCTTCGCCATGGTAGACTCTTATCTGCTGTTGATATCAACCTTGGTGGCACTGGCCTCCCTAATTCTGTCGGGTTTGTTTCTCTTCCTTTTCATAATTTTTCTTCCGCGAAACCTCACATGCACTTATCCAAGTTGATAGTTTAGAATCCTTAGAAATATATCAAATCATCTTAGAATTCTTAACTATTAGCTTATACCTGAGTTGTCACCTTTTCTTTACTTATAATTATAATGCTCACCATTCACCAAGGACTTAAGCATAGGCATCATAGATATTGTAGCCATAGGTATGATATAAGTTTGCCCTTGATAAATTTTAATCACCAAATAAGTCACTGAAGAATTAGTGAGGTTAGACATATTAGGTCTCTCTCCATTAGTATTCATATCAATTTGACTGGGGTTTTGATGAATGAACATAACATGTGCAAAGTTAAAAATCTTAGGAGGCCTATTTAGTAGTTAAGATTCCTCAGTATCTATTCGTCTTTCAAGAAAAATTTTCAGGACTTGTTGGGGTACTACTCTTTTGAGAAAACCCCCCAATGTTGTTGACTAAAAGGACTTGAGACTTGGTCCTTCATTGGATAGGTTTGTCCCTCACACCATTACAAATAAGACTAGTTTGTCATGATTTTTCGAATGTGGAGGGATGACATTGCCCAACAATTTTCATGAAGATGCTTAATGTTCTGTTCTTGTTTCGATTTTAGGCTTTATTACACGAAAATCAAGCTCGGCACTCCTGGTACTGATTACTGGGTGCAAGTTGATACTGGAAGTGACCTTCTATGGGTGACTTGTTCTGGCTGCTCATCATGTGCTACAAGAAGTTCTATTAAGGGCGTATGTATCTACACCTTTACTGATTCATGTTTTGTGCCTTTTTGATGTTTTGTCGAAAATAGATCATTCATTACCTTGCCCACCAAGAAAGTAATGCAAGTGTTATTGGAGTGATCTCTGAGTATGTTATTGTGCTACAGGTGGAGTTAAACCTCTACGACCCAGCTGCCTCCAACACCTCATCTATTGTTATGTGTGACGACGAATTTTGCAGTGCCACAACGCTACCTGGTCGAGCTCCAGCTTGCCAGGTAAGCAAGTTCTGCCCGTACAACATACAATATGGCGATGGAGGTACGACTGCTGGGATGTATGTAAAGGATCTATTGACATATAACCTTGTTGATGCTGACCTCAATACATCATTCGCGAATAGCAGTGTGTATTTCGGGTGAGTATAAATATTAGTACAGAATTTGGGTAGGGAGTGTACCAAATCACAAGTATGAGTTCAATTGAGTCTATCTCTATCTCTATCTTAGTTGATTAATTTTGAAGTAACAAAAAATAGACCTACTTAGTTTATTTGTAGGGGAATGTTAGCAAATTGATTGAACCTTGCCCTGTATCCAAGTGCTTTACAGTTTTTATGTTTTGGTGTTTAATGTTTTATAGTCACCAATTGGTTCTTTTTCTATGTAATGCATCTTCCTGAGTATTCTCTTGCTGACAGGTGTGGTGTAAACCAAGCCGGAACATTGGATTCGAATGGCGATGGAAGCCTTAGTGGAATCATGGGCTTTGGACAGGCAAGTACTTCTGTGCTTTCACAGCTTGCTGCAGCTGGAAAGGCGAAAAAAATAGTTTCGCACTGTCTTGACACTGTTAGCGGAGGTGGAATATTTGCCATAGGAGAAGTGGTGGAGCCAAAAATTAATATGACTAACTTGCGAACAGGGATGTAAGTGCAGAACCTTAGCTTTATGTTTTAAGCTTATTTGATTTGTTTTGTTGTTAGAATATAATGGTATCCATTTGATGATAAGGCCACTGCCTTTTAATTTCAAGAGAAGCAAGCATGTGTGATTTTCCTAACAGTTATGTTTCTGAAAACGTAACTGGATTCTGTCATTGCTATCTGATCAGCATTCGAATTGTTACCTCTCTAGGACTTCCGTTTCAAAATAACTATCAAAATACAGACAAAGTAGTAGTGCGGATACATTGAGTTTTTAATGTATTACTTATTTACTTTGTCCAAATAGACAATTATTTCGAAAAGTAGCACTATCTACTTTGGGAAATGTCTTTATCAGTAATAAAAATTTACATTTGGGCAAGTTCATAGATTCTGAGAAAACATACTAATGAATTTCACATATGGAAAAACCAATATTGCAAATATTTTATAGTTATACTATACAAATGAAATGAAGCATGAATACAAAATCTTTAGGTGCAATCTCTCTAGCATATGCTCCAAGATATGTTCCTTCATATTGTTATAAATTATTTTATAACCTATTTACTATTATCATAGGGTACACTACAATATAATTTTGAAAGACTTGGAGGTTGGTGAAGAATCTCTATCTCTTCCTTTAGACATATTTGGTTCTGGAAATGGGAGGGGAACAGTCATAGATAGTGGTACAACATTGGCTTATCTTCCATCCGCCGCCTATGAGCAGCTAATGAAAAAGGTAAACATTGGAGAATCAGTTTTTAGTTCATTCAAACATGGATGCTGACACTTTTCCTTTTGTGATAGATTTTGGATAAGCAGCCTGATCTGAAGTTAGTTACTATTGAGCAACAATTTACTTGTTTCAGTTATGAGGGCAAGTAAGTTATTTAATTATTTATTTTTAATTCATTTTACTTGGTATGCTTTACATTATCACAAATATGCTACTCAACTCTTTTCTTCTCTAGTTGACCATTTTAAGTTTGCAGTGTTGATGATGGATTTCCTGTTGTCAAGTTCCATTTTGATGGAATTTCGCTGCCAGTTTATCCTCGCGATTACCTCTTCCCTTTTAGAGTGAGTTTTTTTACTCGTGCATCCAATCCGACATTTTTAAGTTATTATTGCCTGCACCGGTATGCCCCTGTAATCCGAAAACTTATTTTTGTATTCTTTGAACACCAGGATGATATGCGATGTATCGGCTGGCAGAGGAGTGCTCCAAGCAAGAGTTCAAAGGACACATTTCTTCTAGGAGGTAAGACTTAGGATTAAACTTCATTTATAATTTAATCATGTTGCCTCTTACTTGGTGTTTAAGTTTGCAAGAGACATGACCCTTCATTTAACTATTTCTAATATATGTTAGCCATTTAAGCTTTAGGCCTTGTTTGGGAGCAGTGCTCTCGTCTTCGCGGAGCTCCCAAACATCATAGTCTTAGAATGCAGATGGCTATATCATTTACTAACTCTTTTTTTTAACCAATTGCAGATTTGGTGCTGTCAAACAAGTTAGTTGTATATGATGCTGAAAACATGCTCATTGGATGGACTGATTATAACTGTGAGTACCTAGTATATAGCCTTTCATACATATGGTTTAATCCAACCCCATTTATGTCTTTTCATAACCTAGAACAAAAGTTTGTAACTTGAACATTGAAAATAGATTTATCTGAGAAGCTACCTTTTTTCAATTTCTGCAAAAGAAGCTGGAATCTGATTATTTTTCAAACACCATTTCCTTTGTTGTTTTCCATAGGCTCTAGCAGCATTAAAGTGAAGGATGAAACAACTGGAGCTGTATATACAGTTGGTGCACACAATATTAGTTCAGCTTCCTCCATTTTAATTGGAAGAATCTTGGCATTCTCCTTAATGATTCTTGCCTTGCTCAACAATTTTTAAATAGTCATGTATATCATGTATATGGGGGGTGTCATGGCTCAAGTTGCCTTTTACTTTGATAATTGATAATCTAATCATTTCTCTCATAGTTGAAATGGCAATTAGAAAGGGACAAACTCTCTTAGTCTTTAATACAAAATAGTCTCTTTTTTCCCATTCAGAAAAGACATTATTATAGTTACAACATCATTTTTGCTTATATTCTATAAGCTCACAATTATTCAAACTTTACATTGATATATTTTTTTGAGTAATGAGAAATTTATAGCTCTTACAAAACAACATTGTGTCTGACTATATATGCTGATAATTAATCACACTTTGAAGTGATATATAGACCTTCATGAAGATAACAAGGGAGGTAAGATTTACAGAGTTGTTCTCAGAAACTGTACTACAAAATAAATAACCGCCAGAAGTAGCGCGATCTGGTATGCGTCTTGTTGAAAGCCGTCGTCCCTCTGGAAAAACTGAATTGAAAAAGAAGAAAAAAAAACACAGCAACAATCAATTCATACAAGAAAATGACCTTATATGATTAAGGAAAATAAAATCTAGGCAGGATCAAGAACAGGATTCTTGTGAAAGAAGGAAACTCACCTTGGTTGGATCACCAGAGGGATCTGGATAGCTCTCCAAGTTCTCTTTCTTGGTTGAGAATTTACTGCTCAGATCCTTGGCGCTGTCAGCCAAGTCTTTGACAGATTCTGCGGTCGCAAACAGAGCACGTGACGTCCAGAAAAACGCTTGAGCACCGGCGGATGAAGCCGATAAATCCCAGAATTCCTCATGCTGAATGACTTGACCACTGATTTGGTTAAGAGTGAATTTGGAAGTGATCCTAAGAATAAGATCACCTCCTACTCCACCAATCAAAGATTTAGGCTTGCCTCTTATTGTCCACTTGATGCTTAAAATACTGGTTGATAGCATTACCATTTCCTGCACACTCTGTAACCAAACAGAGACTTTAAGATGCTAATCCTTTCAATCTTTGGGACTGAACTTGAATTTGTATGTATTGTCAGTTAAAAAGTAGTTTAGACAGATATCTACTCAATTCTTGCCACAACTGCAAAAGTGTTCGAATCAAACACACGTCGATTTTAAGTCTTGCAAACTCGAAAATTTATCCGGATGACCTCGAAATTCTTTAAGTCTTGCAAACTCGAAAATTTATCTGGATGACCTCGAAATTCTTTTACAATTTCAGAGCATAATGGTTAAACTCTTAATTTAATTCTTCTTCAACAAAAGGGACTAATTGAGAAGGGAATGAGTGTCAAAACTGAAGACATTAAAGCTAAACACAGAAACCAGTTAATAGCTTAGCTTATGGATTTCTTGGATAACAAGAAAACAAAAAATTTAAAAACTTTTCCACTCAAAATTATAACAATTACTTTATGATCTATAGGATGAGAAGGAAGAACAGGTTATTATCTATACCCACCACTGATGGTTTGTCTAACGCGCCAGTTGCCCATAACGGTCTATTGTACTTTTCGCGACCGGTAAAACTCCTCACAGGATCCTGTAATATACATTGATCAAACGACGCCATGACACTTTGTCATTATCAATCATGCCTTTAGGCAATTAATTAAAAATATAAGACATTAACATTATCATGATCTTAGCCAAAAGGACTAACACTTCTCTTAATGAATATATATACAAATTGAACAATTGAAGTCATATAAAGTTTACCTTGTATTTGACAGAGACAGCAAAGGTGGCAAGTGCTCGATTTCCCTCGCGCAGCTCGAGTATGTCGCGCGCCAGCTGTCTCGCTGTGGACTCAACCAAGGGACTGCTGATGCACTCAAACTCATTGCAGAGTTCACCAAAGTCCATGCCATCAACAATCTTATCAGCTTCTGTATTTAGTGTTTCCATTTTGCTCTCAGAAGAGACTTCACTACTCCTATCAGCATCATTGGAAACTGCAACAGAGTTACCACCTACCATGTATCACATGAATTCATATAACTTCTAAGAATATGGATTTACTTGTAACATTTTGTTGCCATTAAAATTTAATTACATATTGTCACTTATTATATAACTAAATTTATGTAATAACTCTAGTTAATCGAACCATCAAATCATAACTATCATTTTTATCAATCCGTTTAGGGGGAATCTATCTCTAGTTTCATCAAATTTGTAATTGAGTTTTTACATTTAAAATTTTTTATATTAGATTCCTACACCCATTTTAAATTTATAATCACATCCTTACCGTTATAAAAATATTTAAAATAATAAAATATGCTAATATATATTCGGTAGTGGTGCGAGAGAAAATATTTTGTAAGGTTTACTATAAAAAAAAGTATTATTACAAATTAAAACATTAGTATAAAAATCTAATTAAAAACTTTTAATAATTATAAATATAAAAGATATAAAGAATAACATAATAATTTAACCATTCTAATAATAAGAAATTACAATCTCCAACAAAAGATTAATTAAATTAAATTAAAGAGCTAATAATTAATCTAATAGTTATATATGCTTATGCTAAAAAGAGAAGAGTAGTGCAAATTAAACCTCGCAAGAAGAAAGGCATGCACGTGGTTGAGGTAGAGCCATGCAAAAACTTGGAGGACAAAATGCGTTTCTTGTTAATAATATTATTATTCGGGTCGCGGCGGCGGTGGTGGTGGATTCGTGCTCCGGCGGCGGAAAAAGAGGTGGGAGTAGCGGCGAGAGAGCAAGAAAGAGCGGCAGTTAGAGTCATGTCTCCCCATAATAACGTAGTGGCGGAGAGTGGTGTTAGTTTGGATTAGAAATGAGAGGATATGAAGAATAATAAGAGCCTCTTCTTTTTTCCATTCATTTTCTTTCTTTATTTCATTCTTACACCTAAGCTTTCAGATAAGGTGGGCCCCTCTCTTATCTATATTCTAAAATAATTTAACAATAATTAACTCAAACACTAGCTAGATTGCTTCTATACAATTACATTAATTACTTAAACATATTTAAGAGAATAACATATTCTTTAATAATTAGTTTTTTCTTTTTCTAGAATAAATTATTAAAGAAATTAGATGATAAATTTCTATTTTTTATGCTTTCCGTTTTATATATTATCTACTACATATAAGTGAAAATTTATGTAAGAGTAAAGTATCGTTTTTGTCTCCAACGTTTAGAGTAAGTCTTAAAGTTGTCTCTAACGTTTTAATCGTCCTATTTAAGTCTCTAACGTTTCAAAACTGACTCAATATTGTCCTGCCGTTAGGGATTCGTTAATAGAATTGACGGCGGGATAAAATTGAGGCGATTTTAAAACGTTAGGGACTTAAATAGGACGAAAACGTTGGGGACAAAAATGATACTTTACTCTTTATGGAAAGTAATAAAAGACAAGAATAATTCATATAATTAATGTATATATGATATATATACTGGCTTTTAATATTTTATATTTTAATTTTTATATTGGCTTTTTTTTATATATTTTTATGTATTTTTAGTGTAAAATAATTTTATAAAGATAAAAATAAAAATATATTATTACATTAATAAAAATAAATAATTTTTAGAATATAATATTTACACTACCTACTGGACTTTGGATCTTGGTTTCTATTAAAATATTATTAAAGTTGTTAGTAGTTAGAAGTTAAGTCAGTAATAGCTAGTAATTAGTAAATAAATATTTATGAGATTAGTTAAAAATATATTTATAAATAGCATGATTTTTATATCATGTAAAACACAATTTCAATACAACAACTTCATATAATATTATCTTCTTTTATTCCGCTCTTCTCCCAGAAATTCAACATGGTATCAGAACCATGATATCCTCCTTGAAGAGGATAAGCCATTAGCTTTTCGGTGAAAAATCACCATACTTTTTCTTTAAACCCAAATAATCAGTCTTCATTGTCTTCTTCTTCTTTAATGACAGAATCATCTTCTAACGTAGTACAAAATCCCACTAGCCCTTTCTATATTCATTCTAGTGAAAATCCAACCTTTGTCACCAACTCTGTTTTTTCTTCTCTAAGCTGATGATCTTCTATTTTCAATAGCTGGTGTTGTCTTGATTATATCATTCCCTCTCTCTTTCTATCACCCAAAATTATGGTCATTGAGACCTGCGCTTTTACGCGCCTTTCAAAGTTTGTTGTCATCATCATTTTTTCTTCTTTTCTCTTTTCTTCTTCTTCTTTTTTTTTTCTTTCTCCTTCTTCTTCGGTCAAAAAACCACCTCCTGCATTTTCTTCCTCTTTTTATCTATCTGTTCAAAATACTGCCGGTCGTCGCGGCATCCCTAACGTCTCTTTTCTTCTCTCTTTTTTTCTTCCCTAGTTGTCTTACTCTCAAACACAGAATGAGAGAAGTATGTCACGGCCTTGGACACACTCCAACGCTACCGTGCCAACACTCGGACTTACTCAACCTCTTGAGCTAAGACCAAGTCAGCCTAACCCTCAATACTTAGCAAGAAATCTAAGAATACAAGAGAACACAAGAGAAAGGAAGCTTTGGTGGAAAGAACACTTTATTTACTCAAGTGTTGGTTACAAATGATTCACACACCCTCACACTAACTCTTACCTCCTATTTATAGTCATCCACCTCCTCAATGGATGGTTAGGATTAAATCTAATCAATGGTCTGGATTAATCATCTAGAACCTTCTTTATAAATATCTATCCTACCACTACTTTCTAAATACTTCTAGATTGTTCCATACAACTCTTCATACTTTTATATCAATCCACACTCTTCTAGAATATTCTATGATCTTCTAGAGTCTTCTAAAACCTTCTAGGGTATTCCAGGAACTTCTAGGACATTCTAGAATGTTCCAGAACCATCTAGAGTATTCTCAAACACTCCAAAAAACTATACAAACACTGTTAAATCTAACCTTCTAAAAATTTACCGTGACAAATGGCTTTCAATCATAATCAGGTGCCCCAATTTTAATTCTTTAGTGAAATTTCTTGTTGGATTATGCGAATCTTTAAATATCAAAACATATATTTTGATTATTTACTCATTTTTCAATTAATCTTAGTTACTTCTTAGTTGGTTGGATAAAGTGCGGTATGATTTTAGTATTTTATCAGAGTAGTATTATGTGAACAGGTAATTTTCAACTAAGTCTCTTATTAATTGATGATCTTCATAGGGGGAGGGAGTTGTACTTTGTAAGCAACTTTCCCAACACGTCAATGATCTCAAATGGCCCTTCGTATTTACGGATTAAGCCTTCATGAACCTTGCGAAAGGCTTTGAATTGTTGTGGAAGAAGTTTGATCATTACCTTGTCTCCCACTTGATAGCTTGCATGCCTCCTCTTTTTATCTGCCCATTTCTTCATCCTCTTTGCAGCTTTGTCGAGGTAAGAACGAGTGACATCTGCTTGTTCTTCCCAAGACTTAATCATATGATAACCTCCAGGGCTCTTTCCTGAGTAAGGGGAAGGAAGAGAGTGAGGTGTAAGCGGTTGTTGTCCAGTCACAATCTCGAACGGACTCTTTCCTGTAGACTTACTCCTTTGCAAATTATATGAGAACTGAGCAATATCGAGGAGTTTTGTCCAATCTTTTTGATTAGCGCTTACAAAATGCCTCAAGTAACACTCGAGTAAGGCATTCACTCTCTCAGTCTGCCCATCGGTTTGAGGATGGAAGCTTGTTGAAAAATAAAGCTCCGATCCAAGGAGTTTGAACAGCTCTGTCCATAGTCGTCCTGTGAAGCGTGGATCTCGATCACTAATGATGCTCTTAGGCAATCCCCAATATTTCACCACATTCTTGAAGAATAGTCGTGCTGCCTCCTCTGCAGTGTAGTCAGTAGGGGTGGGTATAAAGGTAGTATACTTCGAAAATCGATCCACTACCACGAGAATAGATCCAAACCCCTCAGACTTCGGTAAGGCAGAAATGAAATCTAGAGAGACACTTTTCCACGGTCGCTCTAATGGAGGCAGAGGTTCCAACAACCCGCTTGGTGTCTTGTTTTCAATCTTATCTTGTTGGCACACAAGACAAGTCTTCACATAGCTCTCTACTTCATCTCTCATTTGAGGCCAATAATAAGAAGATTCAATGAATGCCAAGGTCCTTCGCTGACCTTGGTGACCAGCCCACTTGGTGTCGTGGTATTCTCTCACTAATTTTCTTCTTAGATTTTCCCATTTAGGGACGTATAGTCTTCTCCCTTTAGTGTAGAGAAGGTCATTTTCTAGCCAAAATCTTTTGGTCTTACCTTCTCTAGCTAACTCCACCAACTTCTTGGCTAATGGATCGTGATGCAACCCTTCTTTGATGGTGTGAACAATATCTCCTTCAACCATAGAAATGGTCGCCAATTTAGCCTTGCGACTCAGCACATCTGCTACCACATTAGTCTTGCCTGACTTGTATTCAAACTCAAAATCAAACTCAGCCAAGAAGTCCTGCCACCTAGCTTGTTTGGGGCTCAACTTCTTTTGAGTTTGGAAGTAGCTTGTAGCCACATTGTCTGTCTTGACGATAAAGTGTGAACCAAGTAAGTAGTGACGCCAAGTTCTCAAACAATGCACTACCGCGATCATCTCCTTCTCTTGGACGGTGTATCGCCTCTCTGTATCATTCAACTTGCGACTCTCAAAGGCAATCGGATGTCCTTCTTGCATTAGAACCCCTCTAATGGCATAGTCAGAAGCATCAGTGTGGACTTCAAATACCTTTGAGTAGTCGGGTAGTGCTAGTACTGGACCTTCTGTGATAGCAGCCTTCAACTCATCAAAGGCCTTTTGACACTCCTTTGACTATTTCCAAGTGTGATTCTTCTTGAGAAGATCAGTTAATGGTGCAATCTTGGCGGAGTATCCCTTGATAAACCTCCGATAGTAATTGGCCAACCCAAGGAATGACCTCAATTCAGATACCTTGTTTGGCGGCTCCCACTCTTTGATAGCCTTCACCTTTCCTTGATCCATGCAGAGAGTTCCATCTTTAATGATGTGTCCCAAGAAGTAGACTTCGTCCCTTGCAAAGGAACACTTTTTCTTCTTCACATATAGGTTATTCTCTCGCAAGATCTTGAACACAGTTTGTAAGTGTTCTACATGTTCCTCCAAAGTATTGCTATAGACAACAATGTCATCCAAGTAGACCACTACAAACCGATCAAGGTAAGGTCGAAAGATCTCGTTCATCAAGGTACAGAAGGTCGCAGGAGCATTGGTCAAACCAAAAGGCATTACCAACCACTCACACGATCCATACCTCGTGACACACGTGGTCTTAGGCTCATCACCATCAGCAATTCTCACTTGGTGATATCCTGACCTCAAATCTAGCTTTGAAAACCACTTGGATCTGCCAAGTTGATCAAACAAATCGACTATCAAAGGAATGGGGTATTTGTTCTTGATGGTTACCTTGTTCAGTGCTCGATAGTCGATGCATAGTCTCAATGAACCATCATGCTTCTTTTGGAATAAGACGGGTGCGCCATAAGGTGCCTTCGATGGACGGATGAATCCAGCATCTAGCAAATCCTTGAGTTGCTTCTTCAACTCTTCAAGTTCTGGCGGTGCCATCCTATAAGGTGTTGAGGCGGGCGGCTTTGCTCCTGACTCCAATTCAATCTTGTGGTCCACCTTCCTCCTAGGTGGTAGTTGTTTTGGCAACTCGGGAGGCATCACATCCTTATTTTCTTCAAGGACTTCCTTGATTTTGGGAGGAACGTCTTCTCTTTCAGATGTTGACTCCTCTTGTAATAGAGCCAAATATGTAATATTTTCCTTCTTGAACCATTTCTTGAGTTGCATAGCAGAGAGTATCGGTGGTCCTCCAACTTTAGAGACTATAGGGACCATGCATGGAGACCCTTTCTCCATGACGCATACTGCGTCGTAGTATGGCATATGTATTATATTTGTCTTCCTTTGCAAATCGAGCCCGATGACTATTTTAAAATCATCCATGGGTGCTACTGAGAAATCTACAAGGCCCTTCCAAGAACCAAGAGTCATCTCAACCCCTTTTTCTACTCCCTTAAGGGGTTCACCCTTGGTGTTCACGGGTTTGAACCAACCATTCTTTTCGGTGATCTTCAACCCAAGCCTCTTTACTTCATCAGGCGTGATAAAGTTGTGTGTAGCACCAGTGTTGATCATAGCCATGACAGGTTTTTCATTAATAAAGGCTTTGACATACATCAAGCCTTTCTTTTCTGCAGTGCTTGCCTCTTTGCCCTTCACAGCATTTATGTGTTGGATGGATCCAACACACTCAGTTACTTGAGTTTGGGCCTCTCGTTCCTCAGCGATAGATGCCAGAGTCCCTAACTTAGGACAGTCCTTCATTTGGTGTGGTCCCTTGCACACGAAGCATCCTCCTTTAGGTACGAAAGCCTTCTTCTTTTCCTCGTACTCTTTCTTTAGAAGAACAATGCATCCTCTGATGTTAAGTTGGGGATTTGAAGCGTGAGAGTAGTGAACTCCTTTACGAAGTCACTAATCGTACTCTTGTGCTTCAACCCCTTCAACTTCTTCCTTGCTTCATAAACCACATTCTCAGGGAAGAATTGTCTTTTCAACTCCCTTTTGAAATCTTTCCATGTGGTTATGTTGCAAGTACCCTTCTCTATATCTAGGCTCTTTCTCCTCCACCACAAAGTAGTATTATCAGAAAGATAGAGAGCTGCAGTGCATACCTTTATTGCTTCTCCGACCACCCCTTGGCCTTCAAAGTACCTCTCCATTTGCCATAGGAAGTTCTCCACCTCTCGAGCGTCCCTCACGCCCTTGAACTCCTTTGGCTTGAGGAGATCAATCTTTGTTGTCTCCCTTATAATGGTAGGTCGAGATTTTGCCTCCTCGAATCAAACTCGAACTTCCTCAAATAGTTTCAAGGAATTCTCAAGCTTCTCTTCGATTTAGAGCATGATTTCTTTGAAAGCAACTAGTTCTCCTAACACGTGAGCCTCGAGGGTCTCCTTATTATGTTCTATCCTTTTAAAATGTCTAGTCATGTTCTATCCTTTGAAAGCGCTCATCCATAGAGGATAGAACATTTTCTAACATAGAAACTCTTTCTTCTAAGAAGTTAGAGTCCTTACCTCTAGGCTCACTTGAAGAACGGATCTTCTTGCCTCCCCATTGAGAAGGAATAGCATCCATTCCCCTTTGAGACTCAACATGCTCCATGATGATATTAGAAGCCATTTCCACAAACCACTTGTGCTCCCTCTCAAACCTGGCTCTGATACCAAGTTGTCATGGCCTTGGACACACTCCAACGCTACCGTGCCGGCACTCGGACTTACTCAACCTCTTGAGCTAAGACCAAGTCAGCCTAACCCTCAATACTTAGCAAGAAATCTAAGAATACAAGAGAACACAAGAGAAAGGAAGCTTTGGTGGATAGAACACTTTATTACTCAAATGTTGGTTACAAATGATTCACACACCCTCACACTAACTCTTACCTCCTATTTATAGTCATCCACCTCCTCAATAGATGGTTAGGATTAAATCTAATCAATGGTCTAGATTAATCATCTAGAACCTTCTTTATAAATATCTATCCTACCACTACTTTCTAAATACTTCTAGATTGTTCCATACAACTCTTCATACTTTTATATCAATCCACACTCTTCTAGAATATTCCATGATCTTCTAAAGTCTTCTAGAACCTTCTAGAGTATTCTTCTAGAGTCTTCTAGAACCTTCTAGGGTATTCCAGGAACTTCTAGGACATTCTAGAACGTTCCAGAACCATCTAGAGTATTCTCAAACACTCCAGAAAACTATACAAACACTGTTAAATCTAACTTTCTAAAAATTTACCGTGACAAGTAGCCTTGTTTCTTCTTCTATTTATCTATCTGTTCAAAACACTGTCGGTCGTCGCGGCGTCTTCTTCCTCTGCGTCACCGCATCGCAAGCATCGTTTCTTCTGCGTCATTTCACGCCGCTCACAGAAGCCATGTTCCTCCCTTTTGTCATGACCAAATTGCAGCCCACGCCGCACCACTCTTTTTCTTTATATTCTCTGCGTCTAGCGCCACACATCTCTTCCTTTGCGTTATCGCGTCATATGTCTCTTCGCCAACCATCTCATCGAAACTTATTCAAGTTGAGGATTATTGACATGTTCCATCCACCAAC
The DNA here is from genome assembly GCF_000817695.3 of Arachis duranensis. Classification (NCBI taxonomy): domain Eukaryota; kingdom Viridiplantae; phylum Streptophyta; class Magnoliopsida; order Fabales; family Fabaceae; genus Arachis; species Arachis duranensis. The sequence continues at coordinate 111,989,408 of NC_029775.3, forward strand.
TTGTGGGGCATATTAAAATATTATTAGAGTTGTTAGTAGTTGGAAGTTAAGTCAGTAATAGCTAGTAGTGAATAAATAGATATTTATAAAATTAGTTAAAAATATCTTTATAAATAACATAATTTTTATATCATGTAAAACACAACTTTAATACAACAACTTCATATAATATTTATGGATTGTTTGGGAGTAGAGAATGCTTTTAACAGCAACATTATGGCAAATTAAATTCTTATTTCCATAGTATTATATATAGATTATTACATAGAGATGGCCAATAGATAGTGGTTAAGTAGTACTTAGTCCATCGCCATAAATTTGTACAATACCTTCAAACGTGAATTTAGGATAAATTTATTTTGTCTATGCATCATGTTAAAAAATTATAGAATTTAACAAAAATCACCACAAAAATTATTGTAATAATTAATTTAGTTAGACACTTCTTCCAAAACTGTTGCTGAATATTCTGACCAGACTTTATATTATTGCAAGAAAAAAAAACGGATCAAGCTAAGACATACAAAATGAAACCCATTATTTTAGCATATATGTTATAATTATTGCAGCTTCATCCCGTTGTCAGAAGTAAACTGGACTTATTTAGTTACTCTTTGTTGGAGAATTTCAAATGTTTGTGAAATATTAGTGTTTTAATTATTTTAATAATTAATTTTAATTATAAAAATATATAAAATATATATTAATTAAAATTATTAAAATACCAATGTGTTTTAGGAATTTCAGAAATATTTGAAAATTTTCCTTTTTTATTTGAAGTTAAGGGCCGTTGGCCTCCTTAAAGATTTTCATTACTTTTATTTAAAAGAGTAAAGTATTGTTTTTATCCTCAACGTTTGGGGTAAATCTTAAAATTATCCCTAACATTTCAATCGTTCTATTTACGTCCCTAACATTTTAAAATTGACTCAATGTTGTCCTGCCGTTAGGGATCCGTTAATAAAATTAACGGCGGGACAAAATTGAGACGATTTTGAAACGTTAGGGACGTAAATAGGACTAAAACGTTGGGGGCAAAAACGATACATAGAAATAAATTTTAATTTTATTCTTCAATAATATCAATTTGTTACTGTACATAGTATTCAATTATTTTTAATCATATTTACACTTAATCACCTTATTTTCATTCTAAATAAATTTATTTTTTTAATTTTACACTTAAAGTAATGTATTTTTTATAAATAAATAAATTTTACACTTTTATTCTAAATAAATAATGTAATGTGATTAGAATGAAAGTGTAAAACTATAAAAAAATATAAGTAATGTGATTAAGTAATGAAAGTAAAATTACATTATTTATTTAGAATGAAAGTATAAAATTTATTTATTTATAAAAAAATTATATTACTTTAAGCGTAAAATTATAAAAAAATTAATTTATTTAGAATGAAAATAAGGTGATTAAGTGTAAATATGATTAAAAATAATTGAATACTATGTATAATAAAAAATTGATATTATTGAAGAATAAAATTAAAATTTATTTCTATGTATCGTTTTTGTCCCTAACGTTTTAGTCCTATTTACGTTCCTAACGTTTTAAAATCGTCTTAATTTTGTCCCGCCGTTAATTTTATTAACGGATCCCTAACGGCAGAACAACATTGAGTCAATTTTAAAACGTTAGGGACGTAAATAAGACGATTGAAACGTTAGGAACAATTTTGAGATTTACCCCAAACGTTGGGGACAAAAATAATACTTTACTCTATTTAAAAATAAAAAGCTTGCACTCTCCTTTTCTTCATAATCGTTTGTAAACCTTTTAATGGCTTTTTTCTGTATATAAATTTGGTTGATCAAGGTATAATTAGTAGGGGATGATAATATGCGGGTATTTAATCTGATTTAATTTGGTTGGTAGAGTTGTCAATTCAATTTGTAACGAGTAGGATACAGATTGAATCTAAATTGTATTTGACCAATTTGTACTATATGTTTTAAGTGAATGTTGAATCAAAAATTTTTTATTAAATACAAAAGATTTTTAACTACTAAAAAAATATCATTAATTGATAATTTAATATTTTTTACATAAAAATTAGTTTTATTTTAAATTACTATCAAAGTTATATAATAATATTACATCTTTTGAGTAACTTACGAGTAAGATCAAATACCCGTAGATTAAAAATAATTAGAGTTAAAGTTAAAATATTCTCAACCTACAAATAGAATAAAATTCAGTTTATATAAAAATAAAAAAATCTCAACTTATAAATAAAATTAAAATTTAATCTAAATCTTATTTTATCCTATCCATTATCACCTCTAATAGCTAGCTATATACTATTGTAACACAATTCTAATAAGTACCATGCATTAACAAAATCTTGGCTTTACTCAAATTGTAGCTCATTTATGTGCTAAAATTACCATTTCTTTACTAGGATGAATTTATTATATATACTCCTAGCAATAAGCTAGCATCATTACTTTTCTAAACAAATCGCTAAATATTAAAACCACATTAAGCATTAAAATTATAATTAAAGGTCCACTAATAATTATATAATGACTTATGAATTCTTAAATATTAAAATTAATATAAAAAGATAGCAACAAATTTTCTTAAATATCCACCAAATAATATATACAAATTTAACTAAAATAACACAAATTATTCTTTAATTATATTCTACACCCACATACTCATATTATATTCTCCACTTTTGTTATTTTTAGAACATCTCCATTACTAATTTTAATACCATTTTGGATATTTGTGGGACTATTTATTATAAGTAGTGATTTAAAATTAAAAGTGAAACTTGTCCTTTCTGTTAGTATTGCAAGTGTGAGAAGTGTCAAAGTTAGTCTCACATCAAAAGAAAGCAAGGAAGAGTGAGGAGTTTATAAGATGAGAGACTCATTAACTTGACACCTTAAGGTTTTGAGTTGGATGTGGTGTCTTCTCATCTTATGTTCTCTCACTTGATTCCTCCCCGAAATCTCCCCAATTGTCGAGAGCTCTCCACGGTCGGCCCAACACTTCCAATATTTAGTTTCAATTCAATTAGAATTTTATTTAATTTTAAATTAATTCACTTCTTAAAAATATTAAAAGTGATACTCTAAAAATAAAAAACACTAAATTGAAAATGCACTTAATAATGGTGGTGACATTAATAACAATAATAAGAATTTAGTTAATATGTGTTCTTAAAGTTAATAATTAAAAAATTTGTATGAAAAAATACAAGGCTTAATTTTTAATGTATTTATTATTTATTTATTAAAATAAAAGATTCAAAAATTTTTATAATTGTAATCTGAACTTTACGGACACATATTAATTAAACTCTAATTAAAAAAAAAACAAAATAATGGGTGTGGAAAGTTGTTTAAAATAATAATCCAGCAGGCAGGATGGGAATTAGAATAGTAACTACTAACTAATTATTTTTTGGTTCATAGAAGAAAGCTAAAGCCTAAAGGGCAGCTAGGTATATGCAAACGTAGGAAGCAGTGTGACAAATGGCCATTGCCACTGCCCATGAGTTGCTTCTTTGGCATGCTTTAATTTAAATCCAACCACCGTCTTGTTGAGCATGTAAAATTAGTGTTTCTTTTTGGCAGTGCTACGATGAGGATATTTATATTTTTTTTTCAGTATGTGCTGAAGAAACATGATTGTTAATAGATAGCAACGTGTGTAAAAATTATTCCGTTAAACAAGGTAGCTGCTGTGTTGAATTCAGATGCTGTAGGTCTTGTTAATTGTTTAGTTTTTAATTATGTAAAATTAGTAATCATCATTCAATCCGTAGATTTTTTAGTCTTAGACTCCCAAGTTTTGATAAAGGGATGTGTTTGAATTGTTAGTAGATTTTGAGTTCATGAAATAACATAAAAAAAAAGAGTTGGGTTTAGCAAAAAGTATTTAAATTATTATAAAGTCTATTAAAAATCCAAATTCATTCCTTTATCAAAATCTGCGAATCAACATTAAAAAAGTCGAAAAATTTAATTATAACCACTAATTTCACATAAATAAGAACCAAACAACTGATAAGATCTGCAGTATCTAAATCTAACGTAACAGTTGTCTCGTTCAACAAAATAACTTTAAATACATTGTTATCTATCAACAATTATATATTTTCAGCACATACTAAAAAAAATAAGCATTCTTATCGTAGTACTGTCCCTTTTTTTTAATGTGCTATAGTTATATATTGGATAAATTACTATTTAACATTTAGACTAAATTTTAATTTAGTATTTATTATTTTAAATATTTTATTTTTGTCTTAACAAATTTTAAACTATTCAATGTTATCTTATCGTTAATTTGACACAAATAGTTAATAAAGTGAGCAGTATAAATGTTACAACATTATCAATTAAATTATATCTTTTTTCATGTGTTAGAAAAAGATAACTACAGTTTTTTTGTAATATTTCTTCTTGATTTACTTCTTGTACAAAACATAAAATCCTAACAAACAATCATCAACATTCTAAAAAATAAAATTTGAAACAAATACAAATCGAATTTGAGGTAGAACAAGACAACAGAGTAGATGAAAGAAAAATAAGAGGTAGAGAAAATTAAAAAAGATGAAAATAAGGAAAGTGGAAGAAGGATGGGGCCAGCGAGAAAATATCATATCTCTAATGAGATCTGTGGTTGCTTCTGCTGTCGCAGTTGCTCCCACCACCAAAGAGAGGAAGAACAAAATGCGAATGGGGGAGAGAGCGTCTTTGTCGTTACCGCAGTCGCTGTTGATGCTGATCGAAGGGTGAGGTAGAGAGACCTTCCTCTTTACTGTGACGCTGCTTGCCCAGATCAGAGAAAACAAAAGACAAACAGCGCCGCCAAAGAGAGGATGGAAGTGATGCCGTCGAAGCCTAAATCAGGCAACAACAATGGGCAGAGAGTATGGAGGCTACAGAGAGTAGGGGTGTTATCGGTTCGGTTTTGGACTAAAAACTAACCGAACCGATCTGTTCGATTTTCACAGAGTACCAACCAATCGGTTTGCTGTCTGTGCAACAACCGAACCGAATTGAACCTAACCAAAAGCGGTTTGGTTTGATCGATTTTTTCGGTTTTTAAATCCTAACTAATAGAAAATTAATCTCAGTAAAATGATGTTCGAAACAATCAAAAACTGAAATAATATTACATTACATTCAAATTTAACATAATTTCAACTCATTTCAAAAATTAAACATAAAACAAACACATTTGTTAAGTCTAAAATTTTTATTTCAATGCATTACTAAGCCACTTTTTCGGTTCGGTTCGGTTCGATTTCTACCGAACCAATCAAAAACCGAACCGAACCGATCGGTTTAATTCGAAAAAAACTAAAAAAACCGATTTATTCGACTTTCTATTCAGTTATTGTAAATTTCGGCTCGGTTTTACGATAAATTTTGGTTCGGTTCGGTAACTTACACCCCTAACAGACAGAGAAAATGAAGAATGGTTGAAGAAAAGAAAATTAGGTTAAAGGAATAAAATTAGGGGTGGCAACGGGGCGGGTAGGGGGCGGGTTTTTGCTGTACCCGACCTCGCCCCGCCTTACAATAACCCGCATAAAACCCGCCCCTTTCCTATCCGCGGGTAGTAAATGGTTGAACCCTAACCCGCGCTGCCCCTACCCGCCCCTATAAGTTGATAAGAAAAGACAACATTAATTGTTATATCTCTAATACTTCTCCTCAAACAAAATTTTTTTTTAGGTTTGTTTGATTTTTGCATAGGCTTTCTTTTCTCAATTATTTGTGTTATGCTATTTTTTATTTTTGGAGTTCACCAAAAATTGAACTCTAGGTCTTTTGAACATAAAATTTTGATATTATGTCACAAAATTACTCATTTCAAAACCTTAAATTAATATGAGAATGCAACATTAATGATTATACTCTACCATCTAAAAAATAAATCCTATGTAATTACTTACTAAAGAAGGACAAACTTCTAAGTTCTATATATCTTTCTTATTAATTCTTATGCATGCTTCTTGGAAAATTAAGCACATAGATGAAGATTAGGTCATCATTAGTTTAATTTTGTATCCTTTCCTTGCCATAAAAAGCCTCACTAAACCTAGAGATGGACTTTTGCATATATTATATAACCATGCTTGTGGAAAATTGGGTTATTAGGTCATCACTTCCTTACTTTTCTCGTTTCCTTATCTCAACGAGGAAAAAGTAAAGCAATGAGTGGGAAGGGTGGAGTTTAATTTATGTAGTTATGAACCTTCTAGGAAAATGGTGGAAACATTAAAAAAAATTACTCAATAATAACGTGAAAACATAATATAGATCATAGGATAAATTTTTTACAAAATTATGTATTAGTGGAGTTTATTCTATGATTTATAATTTTTTTTACTCAACAATAATATAGAGACAGAGTATAGCTTATAAAATTACGTATAGATCATAATTATTGTTTAAAAATTTATTGTTCGCTAATAAATTATTCTATATATAAGATAAAATTTAAATTTTTTAATATTTATTTAAGTGAACATACTAGACCAATTTAAAATAATTATTAGTTTACATTCTAATCACCGTCTTCTAGAACATGTAGAATTTATTTAGAATCTAATTATATTTAATTTTTTTTTATAAATAGATACAAATTATATATATGTGCTATACATATAAAAAATAGAATAGAAGTGGATGATGAAGGTTTGTGGATAGAACTCAGACAAGTACGTATCTTGGAAACCTTACCTTAGCTTTTCAAAGTTGAATAATATTGAATACAAGTGGTAATACTAGTGGATTCGTGACACTAACCACTAACCTTATATATACCATGCCACCATCACTAATTCTATATTATATTATATTATATTATGTGAATTTTAATATGTGTATGATTATGGTGGTTACGATAGTTGTGTAAATAGGGGTGGAATTAGACTAAATTTTAGAAAAGGACAAAATTAATTTTATAATATAGAAGAGATTAAATTAAATATTTTTGGAGGTTAAATTAAAATTTTTATATGATTTATAAAGGAAAACTAATATTTATGAAAGGTATTGTCTTTCTTTTTTTTTACATGAGACTCCGTTTTTATATGTAAATATTGTTAAGATTAAAATTATATTCTTTTTTATATTTTATTATTAATATACTTTTTAGTAATATTTTTAAAAAATATTGTTAAATAATAAAAAAATATTACTTTTATTGTTTACAAAACAAACATAATATTTTATTTATATTAATTTTACTCTTAAAATTTAAAATAATTTAATTTAGTTCCTTGTGTGTTAATCTCATCCATTAAAATTATGTCTTGGCTCAAAAATTTATATATAGTTTTTTTTGCCTCTAAAATTTGATTTATATTTTAAAATTATTCTTAATTGAACTATCATTAACAAGTAAGACTAATACATAAAAATAGAATTGAAATGTGTTTTAGATATTAGAAATAAAGTTGAAACAAATTAAATATTTTAGATATTTTTAAGATTTTTAAAATTATATATATATATATATATATATAGGCAATAGATATAAGGATAAACACTATTTTGTTCTTTAAGATTTAGGGTCAAATTCAAATTTGTCCCTAATCTTATTTTTAATTTAAAATTATCTTCAACATTAAAATTGTTTTTAAAATTATCCTT
>NC_029775.3:111997228-112008857 GCF_000817695.3 Arachis duranensis
AAAAAAAAAAAAACAGAAGAGAGGAGGAGAAGGAACTGCACTGGCGAATTGAGGGCCCATTATTGCAGGCTCACAGCAGATAGAGAGAGGAAGTAGGAGTAACAACGACAGTGGTTTCAGATCTTTTTTTCCTCTGCAATTTTCATTGCCGTCATTGGCGTTATCGCTGCATTAGAGATGCGGGCAAATTCTCCAATTGTCCAAAGACGTTCGTCTCTACAATAGTCGGCAACAGAGACTGTGAATTGCTTCTGTCGCCGTGTTGTAGTATAGCTCAGAGGTAACACCTCCTTCACGATCAGTGTCATCGCTAATGCTACCAGAAAAAGAGAAGAGGAAGCCAACTGTCTCTCGTTGTCTCTTTTTGCCTCGCGTGGTCTCTCTCTATCTCTCGTTCTCCTGTTTTTCTCTCTAGCAACGGTAATTAATGACTCATTTGTAAGCCGGTGCCGTGCTATTTTTTTTCTCCTTCTTTCTTTTTCTTCTCTCCCGCCACTCCATCTTTATTCTCTTTGTCCTAATTTTTTCGTTCTTTCTTTTTTCCAAAAAAAGAAATAAATGTTGTGTTAGTTATTTTTTATCGAGTTTGATGTTGTTGTTGAATTTGAATGATTGTTATTGTTGGTGATTGATAAAATGGATAATTATTTGAATTTAAATATTGAATTATTGTTGTTAAATGTTGTGTTCTTGAATTTAATTATTGATAGGTGAGAGTAAAGAGATGGTAATAGTGATAAGAGTGATGGTAGTAGATGATAAAATTAAAGTCAGAATAAATATAAGGATATTTTTGTTTGTAAAAAATTAAAATAACAATTTTAATATCAAATGAAATATTATGATTGATTTCGAATTGAAAAAAAGGTTAAAAATAAATTCGATTTTGACTCTAGACTTTAGGACTATCTTCTGTATAAATATATCAACCACCCCAACTGAAAGTTGTTCTTCCACGGAAGTCGCAGTGTTCATCATCCACTAGATATCTAACAAAAGTACAAAAGTGATTTGAGCAAACAATGAAAGGCCCATACATGCATGTCTCTTTTCAAAATTAAATTATAGATAGATATTATTATTGTCTTATAGCTTGAATAATTATGAAGCAAAATGATAATAAGTGAAGGTGTCATGTTATATATATACATATAGGTCCACCAATTGATCAAAGCGCAATTAATTGATCGAAATCAACGCCATAATAATTTTCCACTAATTTGCATTTGCGCTAGCTGTCTGCATGCCACTACTTTTGCAGTCCAAGTGCGACCTTGTCTCATAAAGTCATAAGCATAAACCACTATATATTAACCATAAACAAATTCAAAATTATCATTTTCATTATTATCAGGTTGGAGTGAGGAGGAGTAGGAATTACGATGGAGATCGGTAAACATGAGTGTGAAATTTGGAAAATCACTCTATGGAGATGAAATGAGGATAAGTGACAATGTGAATTATATCTTCCACTAAGTGGGATCATTATTGTGCCAAAAATTTCATATATATATATATTTATTTTAAATTAATTTATTAAATTCAAATATTTAAAATAGATTCGATAAAGAGTATATATTCAAATATATAGGTTTTTAAAAAATTTTGTATCGAATATTTTCGTTATTATGTTGAGGTTCTTGAATTTTATAAAAATAAAATATATAGGTTTTTGATTGCATACGTAACATTACACTTTTGAGAGTTTATTTGTCTAAATAAAATAATAAACCTAACTAAAAGATAAAGACTTATATGTTTTATTTTTGTAAAATTTAAGAACTTTAATGTAATAAAATATTTTTAGAAATGAAAATATTCGATATTAAATTTTTTAAGAATCTATTTAGATAAGATAAAAATTTAAGTATAGTTAAGAATCATTAAATGATTTGATTAATTTAATTAAATTTTTATTTAATAGCTTTTAATTATAAATTGACTGTTATTGAGTTTTACCTTTAGATAAAACCCACATCTAACTGTTATCTAGTCCGGCTCAGCCCATATGTTTGTTGTGTTGTGTCTTTGTTACAACATGTTAAGTTTTTCCATGACCAAAACAAAAAGAAACATGTTAAGATTTTCGTGGCTAATTTTTTTTTTATATTGATTAAATATATGTATAATATATTATGATTGGAAGATTAAGTTTTTTTATTGGTATTATTTAAATTGGATGGTTCGATTTGTTTAAAGAAAAAAATAAATTACAAATCAAATGATTTAATTTGTATTTTTTATTTTTTATTTTTAAAAATAAAAATCAGACGATTTGATTTTAATATTAAATTTTTTTTTATTTTCAAAAATATAAATCGAACCATCTAATTTATGATTGTTTGTTTAAAAAATAAACTTGACTATTGTTGTTAGTTGTTTTAACTTTTTTGTTTGAATTGTAGGTTCTTAGGTTTTTGTATCTCCTTAATTTATCGTATATGTGCCTTGGCATCTTATCTAGTTGTCTTGCATGAGTCTCCCTTATTTCGAACCAGGGCTAATTTATTAAAAGAAAAAGGTTATAATAATTATATACAATTACGTTAAATATTATTAAGAATTGATAATCTAACATATTTTATTAGTTATATAATTTAGATAACTGGACATGCACATGCTTGGTCTAGTGGCAAGACCAGAGGCTTCCAAACTTGCAATTAGTTCAGTAACTCCTTTCATTTGGGGCTATTGTCTTTGAATTCCTATTTTGCCCTCCACAGGGGAAGTTTTTTTGCTCGTTTCTGTTGGGCTTCAAGTGTGTAAAATTTAAGTTAAGAGCAATGCTAGAAAATTAAAAAGGTATTTATTAAAATTTAGTCAAATATTTTTGGGTGAATCTAAAATTTCTACGAGTTAATATATATAGATATTTTTTTGCTAAGTATCAGAATATTTTTTTTTCATACTAAATAGATATTCTTTTATATATTTTTCAAATTGTTTTGTATTGTAAATATAAATGTCTTTATTTCTTTAAGAATTTCATATTTTATTTTAAATTTTATAAATTTTTAATTATTTTTGCTAAAATATAATTAGATGTTTCTTTTATTAAATATTAGGATTTTTTTCATATTAAATGAATGTTTTCTGCATATAGACTATTACTCTCATGTTGTTGTTGTTGTTATTCCGCCATTTTCCATATTGCCTCTCCCAAACGCCTTCCAGATCCGATGGCAGCTGAGCCACAGGTTTCTCTTCTTTCACTTCGGTCTCAACACCTTCACCGGACAAGAGTGGGGCTCCGGCCACGTATACCCTTCCCTCTTCAAGCCCACCAACCTCAACGCCACTCACTGGATACACCTCGTCAAACTCAACGGCTTAACCGCGTCATCCTTACCGCCAAGCACCATGACAGTTTCTGCTTGTGGCCTTCCCAATACACTAACTACTCTGTCCGTTTCTCTCCCTGGAAGGCCGGCACTGGAGATGTCATCGCTGACCTCTCTGCCGCTGCCAAATTTGTCGGCGTTGACCTCGGCATCTACCTCTCCCCTCGGATCGAAGGTGGACTTCGTGTTGAAATAATTGTCTTGAATGCACTTGTTAAAGGCGTCACGGAGAGCACAGAAGTCGCCAGCGCTTCCAATAGCATTGGTGAAAGAGAGAGGTCTGGGTGTGTGATTGTGAGAGGTGGGTAGATTAATGTGAGAGAGAAGAAGAAGACTTTTATAGATTTTAATTAGATTTACTTAATTAATTTTAAATTTTTTAAATTTTAAATTTAAAAAATTTAAAATTAATTATTAATATAAATTAATATAATTTTGTTTAAATTTTTTCCGGTAATCTTTTAGTTCTATATACTTTTCCATTAAGTTAATTGGAATAGGATAGATTAAGTCACCAATACAATTGGAAACACTGGCACCGTTTGTTTAGTGGGTGTGTCCACCAAATTTTGAGACACGGTGACACACTCACACCCATGTTTCATGTTTGGTTTTCAAATACATAAAGTAAGTAAAGACACGGTGGTACACATTGGTACACAAATACATAAAATTTGTGTATTGTCATTTTATTGAGACACTAAGACACAAAGGTTAAGAACACAAGTTTTTCCACTTTATCCTTAATAGTAGTGGCTGTGGTGATTTTTTTTTTTGGGAGATAAGGATAATATTGACATTTATAATTTATGTTCTGTCTTGAGCATAGTTACCAAACAAAGTAAAAATTTTGTGTCTCCTTATGTATATGTCTTCAATATTTATGTATTTGTGTCTATGTCTTCACCTATACATAAACCAAACACAGCCTATGGGATTTAGTCACTAAAACTGTTTACAGGCCAATTTTCTCAACTAAGTGGGCAAGAGTCACGGCGTGACCTCACTATTATTGTATCGTATCGGTTCTTCTAGAAATAGAATAACAACAAAGTACTAATAATAATAAGATTTAATAAATAAATAAATATAAGATATAAAAAAATATTAAAATCTCAATCATATATTATTCTTGGCAATGATAGGACGTCAAATGAGTGCAATAGCAACGAAATTTATGTGTCTTGGTTTTATGTATGTGGGCATAGTCTTTGTAATTAATTATTTTCCAAGTAATACGATGTAACTTTTTGACCCAAAATTTGGTTTTGGTTTTGCCCCTTCCTTTTCATACTACCTTTAATTTCTTCCAATATGCTCCATTATATTATTCCTCACCTTTTTCTGGTCATCACTACTTTAGGATTTAAAAGATTTATACTTGCAAATTTAGTTTTCAAAATATGATACATGTATATATATACCACTCCATTTTAAATTAAAAATACGTTTAATTATACTGTTTAGTCTCTATAATTTTATCCAATTTATAATTAAATTTTATATATATTTTTAATTATATTTTTATACTATTTTTAATTTTATAATTAAATTTTTTGTATAATAAATATTGAAATTAACAGAATATTTTTTCAAAAAATAAGTATATGGTCAAAAAATTAACAGCACAAAGTACTCTTCTGAAAAATGGGATATATTATATAAAAAAACGTTTTAAGTATGAACTAGCTACTAGATATACTTAAACTTCACGGCTTAGATTAACGAAACTTGCTAGTCTCTACTATACTCGCTATAAAATATGAACACCGGACACGCACGCAGACAAACTAACTCCAATCTTTTTGTGAAATACAAGGACACTATATATAATATAAATTATATAAAAGATTTAAGATAATCTTTGTTAATAAATAACAATATATATTATTTTTAAATTTGTTTTAAAAATAATTGGACATGCATATCGGACAAAAATATATCTAATACTTCATATATATATACTCTATTATATTGTTCAATAAAATAACGGAATGTGACTAATTTCTGTCCCACACCTCGTCCAATAATAAAGAGTAAGTGAACATAATACAATATATAATATAAAAATAAAGTTACTAAATGAGTAAACAATGTAACACCGTCCATATAAATATTTAGTATATACAAAAGTGGGTTGTGACATATCCTTTTTCATCAATATAAATGTATGTTCCTCTCTCTATACACCCATATATACACCATCATCACTCTTATTCTTACACTACTACTCCACTGAGTTATTGGATATATATACAATACAATAGGTTGGAAGAAATTAAAAAGTGGGCATTATTATTATGGCCAATAATTCTATTCTATCATCATCACTAATCTGTTGCTTATTATTTCTTTTGTTGAATCACCATTATTGGATCTTTGTTGAAGCTGCTCCTTCAGCTTCTCTTGTTACACAACTCCCTGGCTTTGATTCCAATTTCCCATCCAAGCATTACTCCGGGTATGTACATCAATTATATATATATATATAACACTTTCTTTGAAAGAAGAGTTTTTTTGAGTTTTTATTTTAGATTTTTTAGATACAAAACTCTAATACTATGTTATGAAATCATTCATTTTAAAAATTTAAACTGATAAAAGGAGACAATATAAATGACTATATCTCTTCTAACGGTCAAAAACTAATTTTTTCAGTTATTATCAACTAATTTTTTTAAAAGTACTTTATTTATATTAAATTTCAAATTCTAAATAATAAACCCTTAACTATAAATTGTCTAACAATGATTTCAGATACATAAATATTGATGGAAGTGGTGAGAATGGGAAGAACCTGTTCTACTACTTGGTTAGTTCAGAAAGAAATCCAAAGAAGGATCCACTTGTTCTGTGGCTCAATGGTGGTCCTGGCTGCTCTAGTTTTGATGGATTTGTTTATGAGCATGGTACCTTTATCTATGTCATTGTCTAATCTAATCTAATCTAATCTATTCTTCCAACTTTTTAATTATTAGGGTATGGGCACGCATGTGTGTGTATATATTATTAAATTTTTGTTGTTGGATATATAGATTACAATCAAGGCAACATACATTCATGCATGCTACTAATTAATCTTTTTTTGTTGGAAAGATTAAACTAAAGGTTGTTTCATCTATATTTGTGGGCTAATAAATATAGAAGGGGCCAATTTTAATTTAAAGTTGCTTTAATTGGTTAACTTCCCTCTTCTTTGTTCAATGCATATGCATGTGTATGTATAAAGGAAAATGACCATAAGGTAGACTTGTGTTATATGCATGTATTTATTATCATTTTCTCTAGTGCATTAATATGTCGAGTTGATTTACTTTTATTTATTACTATTAAATAGAATTATGAAATTTAAAAAATCTCACATATTTGAATATTCAATAATCTGATAATAAAAATTGACTTTTTTTACTTAAAACTTTAGAAAAGTTACAATATTAATGTTTAATATAATTTTTTAAAATTAATTTATGACTTTTTAAAATATTTTTTAAAGTGTTTATAGAAAAATTAAAAATAATAATTTTTCTATAATAAAAGATATTTTATCAATTTCTTAGATTTTTAATATAAATATTTTTATGTTAGAAAAATACAACACAAACTAATTTATTTATAAACTATTTTTAATATAAATCATTATATTGTAAGTTTTTTTTTCAAAAAAATTTAATTCAATTGTTTATTCAAACTGGTCTTACATTGATCCTTCAAACTTTAGACTAATAATTTCTTCATTCTTATATTTCAAAAAATACTTCATTTGTAAAAAAAAATCCAATAATAAAAAATAACTAAGTATACTCAATAAACTTTGAATTAGATTTAAAAAATTAATTCTCTAAAATTAGATTTAATTTTTTTAATTAATATTTAGTTATTTTTTAAAATTATTTTATTTATTTTAAATCTTAAATCATAAATTTTAATCTTAAACTATAATCATAAATTCTAACCTCTAAACCATTTAAAATATAAAAATAATTAATATTGACTAATTAAAAATATTCTCTATAATAATTAATGTGTTTATTATGTGAATGGGAATGGATGCAGGACCGTTCAACTTTGAGGCAGCAAAATCAAAAGGGAGTCTCCCCACTTTGCATACTAATCCTTACAGCTGGTCTAAGGTTAGTACCAACAAATTAAACAACGTCACAAACCCAAATCAATCATCTTATTATATTATATATTTATGTCAATATATTTACATAAGCTTTTCCATTTCCTTGTTTGTTTTCAATAATGCCCAAGTAGTGATTGACACGATAAAATATTTTATTATTACATCATTTCTTCTTATCATTGTGTCAAGATCAGATGATGATTTGTTTTGACTGAAACAAAAGTTATTAGAAATATCTTTCTCTTTAATTTCTCACCCCATTTAATTTACTTCTTGACTTCATTTTTGTTAGTTTACCAACTTATATATCAATATAACTTTTAAAAAATATATTAAAAGTCAATACTTTTTATTAATATTGGTCAATATTTTATTTTTATATATTGAAAGAATTTATAATTAAAAATTTAGAATTTAATATAAAAATATTTTTATTGGTCAAATATTGACCAATAATAATAAATTGTATTGATTATATAATATTGTTTTAATTTTTATATTGTCTAAGATATAACTACTTATGCATTTTTTTTATTAATTTAAACTTTTAAAAATAAATATTTTATGACAAAATTTTAGAATTTTATGTGATTTTAAAATTTAGAATTCGATCCTTATATTTATCTCAACAAAAAAGGCATAATCAAATAAAAAAATTATGTAAATATAACAAATTCAAAAAAAAATTTAAAAGTCATTATATAAAGAGACGTGTTAGATATGTATAAATCGTTATATATCTAATAATGTTCTGATCCATAAAATGCAGAAAAAATTCTCTCTTTTTAATACTGTAGTTATAAATGAAAAACAGTTCTCCTAATTACAATTTCAAAAATTAAAAGTGTTGAGTTAATTACTTACTTACGTCACGTGCACGGTTACTTTTTTTTTTTTGTTATTTGCATCTAATCAACCTTTCAGGGGGGAAAAAGAGAGAAAAATATGCATCTAATGATTACATGATTTAATATTATCACATGTGTATTATTATTGAAAAGCAGAGTTTAACAGTTCCTCAAATTTATATTTACTACTAGCTAGGTTATGATAAATGTTAAAAATGAAATTTCAGGTTTCAAATATAATATATTTGGATTCTCCAGTGGGGGTTGGGCTCTCATACTCCAAGAACTCGACCAAATATGTTACTGGGGACCTACAAACCGCGTCTGATACCCATGCTTTCCTCCTAAAGGTATATAATATATATATCTCAATAATAATAATAATAATAATAATAATATTTTATTCATTTTTTATAATAAAAATATTGTAATTATTTTTTATAAAAAATATTAATTTAGACCGATTCAAAATATAATTTATCGATTTTTTGTCAAATAATTAATTTATCTGGTCTAATTTTAATAAAAATAATATAATTTAATTAATTATATGTATTAAATTTTAATTATTTAAAAATATTTAAAAAAGATATTTTAAATATTTTTTTATCTAAGTGACTCTCTTTTGTATAAATCACAGCATCATTAAAATATTATATTGTATAAAATCATGGCAGGAATCCGGAGTGGTAGAAAGCCCGTGATCAACTTTAAGGTATTATACTATAATTAAATAATTAGCATTTACTTTAGAGAAATGTTATGTTTTATTGCCAAAAAACAAAAACTTTTAATGATAATAATATAATAGTCATTATATGTTTTATTTAATTTATATTTTTACAGTAATTATATATTTATCGTTATTATTATATATTATAATGATAATTATATATTTTTTGTGATTATTAAAATTAAAAGATTTTTTATCAAAAGTTGTATAATTATCATTAAAATTTTTTAACGACAGAACATAAAATAACTAATATTTAATTGTTGATAAATGTATTAATGATTATTTTTATTTTTGATAAAAATAAAATAAATAATTCCTAAAAATATTTTTTCTTTATGAATAGATGTCAATACTTAAATTTTTTTAAAAAATTTATCACACTACTCATACAATTTCATCCATTATTAAATTCATCTCATTATCTAATCCAATTCAATCCAATAGTAAATGAAATGTATGAGAGTTGATATACAATATGGTGAATGCTACGATGCTTATAATGTGGTGTCTATTTACTAAAAAGAGTTAAAAATTATTATTTTATTTAAAAGATATAAAAATAAATAATTTTTAAAAAATTAAAATTTACTACAAAAAATAAATTAGACAACATTTAATCAAAAACTAATAGGTACCATAGAATTGGCCATACAATAATGTGTGATATTTTATATGTGTATATATATAAGATAATTAATTATTGTAAAGTACTAGTAGTATAGGTTTGACTTTGGAGTTGTGTGTAGGGTTACATGGTGGGTAATGGTGTCACGGACGAAATTTTTGATGGAAATGCTCTTCTCCCATTTGTGCATGGAATGGGCCTCATATCCGACAGTATCTATGAGGTGCTTAATTACCTTTCAATCAAATTTATATATTTATATATGTTATTTAATTTGTTAAAAGTACAACTTTAACTACTATGTGCTTGTGATTAATTATATATGTTTCTCCATATATGTTATATGCATGGTAGGGTATATATGCAACTACTATAGAAAGTGATCATGAGTGGCTGCTACTATTAATTATTTGAAAGTTCAAAGCTCTTTTGAACTAATTAAATGCACGAGTAACATGCATGTGAATATAATCTTTACTCTTTTGGCGAAAAAAGAAAAGAAAAGAAGAAATTTAACTTTTTCAGTTTGACTTTGACCACATCCACCTCAATTCTGATAAAGAAAAA
The DNA here is from genome assembly GCF_000817695.3 of Arachis duranensis. Taxonomy (NCBI): domain Eukaryota; kingdom Viridiplantae; phylum Streptophyta; class Magnoliopsida; order Fabales; family Fabaceae; genus Arachis; species Arachis duranensis. The sequence continues at coordinate 112,007,472 of NC_029775.3, forward strand.
AAAAATCTAATCGCTATTATTGTTACTAAATAAAAGAAGACATTAAACTCCTTATGTTTTGTGTTAGATGTTTTTTAAGGGCTTTTTAATGGAGTATTTTTAGAGTATTATTTTTTATATTTTAAAAAATAAATTAATTTAAAATTAAAACCTATATTAAAATTGAGTAATAAAATAAAACTAATATTACTTTAGAAATAAGATATCTTTTTTTTAGAAAATTAATAAAATTTTATTATTTATATAATTATATTGATAAAATAATTAAAAATAATATAAAATTTTAATTAAACTAAAGTTAAATATTAGAAGGACAAATTTTACTTTTAAATTTAAATAACTAGTTATCACATATGATTATTCACAAATGTTTGTGTTATATTGTAGAATTTAAAATAAAATTAAAATTAGATCTAGCATTGGAGATGTTCTAAATATTTATTGTATTTTATTTATTTTGAATGTGTCTTGATCTGTTGTTCATATTAGTGCACTACTTAATTAATGATTAGTTATTGTAAATGTATAATTTTGAAGGATGTAGAAACTTCCTGCAAGGGAAACTTCTACAAATATTACTCAGAGGATACTGAAGATAATAATGATGATTCATGCAGTAAGAGCTTTCAAAAAGTTGATAGGGTAAGACACTAATACTCATCATAAAAAAAAAAATAAACAACATAATACTATTATAGTTCTATTTCTGATTTGATGACTAATTTTTTATGTACTCAATTATTTAAATTTATCATCGATCAGGCTATCGAGGGCCTTAACGTGTATGATATATTGGAACCATGTTACCATGAAGGGGATTCAAATTCAGCATGGATGAAAGCAGCCATTGCTAATGGAACATTGCCAAAGAGTTTTGAAGAATTAGGGTTCACTAATAATAATGATGAGAGGCATCTGAAAGTGAGGAAGAGGATGTTTGGTAGAGCTTGGCCTTTTAGGGCACCTCTCAAACAAGGCCTTGTTCCTTTATGGCCCCAATTATTAGCTCAAACCAGACATGTTGCTTGTGTTGTAAGTTAATTACTATCTATTTTCCATCACCAAATATTTGATTGTTGCTAGTTCTAAAATATGTTATGATCAGCAATAATAGTTTATTCTATTATCTATAAATTTTATTGGAGATTAAGTTAATATTATTATTAAATGGTCTTTTATTTCGGGGGATGTGAATGCAATGCAGAGTGATGTAGTTGCAAGTTCATGGCTAAACAACAACGCAGTAAGGAAAGCCATTCATGCTGAGGAGGTAATTACTGAGTAATATTGAGAATTAGTGAATAATTATAAATTTAATCATTTCGTTAGTCTTTATAATTTTATTAAATTTATAATTAAATTTTTTATTTTTTTAATTAAATTTTT
>NC_029775.3:112008982-112016222 GCF_000817695.3 Arachis duranensis
AATTAAATCATAATTATAATATAATTAATTAATAATAAAAATGATTAATTACAGGAAAGTGTGACAGGGGCATGGGAATTATGCACCGGAAAGATAGAATACAGTCATGATGCTGGAAGCATGATTCCTTACCACAAGAACCTAACTGCCCTTGGTTATAGGGCACTTATTTTCAGGTACCTACCTATCTACCTATTAATTAATAATCTAAATTTTTTTTTCCATAACAATGCACATATATTTATATATAACTATAATTGATCTATGGCAGTGGAGACCATGATATGTGTGTTCCATTTACCGGAAGTGAAGCATGGACTCGCTCACTTGCATATAACATTATTGATGAATGGAGACCGTGGAACTCCAATGGCCAAATTGCTGGGTACATTATATTATTAATTCACTAATTAAATTAATTAATCTAATTTTGTTTCATTCATATAATTTTTTAAATGGATTTCTCCACTTTCTTTGACTGCAGATATTTACAAGGATATGACAACAACCTTATCTTTCTTACAGTTAAGGTAATAATAAGTAATTATTATTTATTATCGTTATAAAAATCGGACCAAATGATTTGACTCGACCATATTAACTGAAAATTAATTAAAAAAATTTATTAATCGATCGAATTAATCTAATTTTTAGTAGTTAACTAATTTAGATTAATAAAATAAAAAGTTTATTTTTTTAAAATATATTTTAGGATTTAGTTAATTTGTTTGCTTAAACATAGTTAAATTCTATATTTTATTATAAATAATAACCAGACAAAACTGTTTGATTCGACAATATTAACTGAGAATTAATTTTTAAATTGATCTAATTCATTATAAAAATCAATCGTGAGCGAATAAGTAAAAAAAAATTATTAACCGGTCGAATCAGTTAAATTTTTAGTAGTTAATTAATTTTAATTAATAAAAATTTATTATTTTATTATATTTAATTCAATTTTGATATTTAAGAGGCAACATTAATTCCATAAGTAATTAATGTTATATGGGTATGGTTGGTTGTAGGGAGCTGGGCACACAGTGCCAGAGTATAAGCCACGTGAGGCACTTGATTTTTACACTCGTTGGTTGGAAGGAAGACCAATATAATTTATTATTAGTAGCAGTAGTAAATGCATTTATATCAATCAATTAATCAAATTATCAAATATAGTATACACATGGTGTAGTAGCTTATACTTTATAGAATAATACATAGGCCACCAAAGTACTCTTATTATCATAGCAATGTAACCTTTCAACTTGTGCCTCCCAATATTTCTTTGCAATTGTCATATATGCTCTAATTTTTATGGAATTTCTTACATATTGACAAATCAATTTAGCTATTGAATGGGTTTATCTTACTTTATTAGAGAAATTAAGTGAAGATATCTCAGCACTAGTCCTAATAGGACATTTTTATGTGAAATATATCATTTTATTTTTGGATAAATTATGATTCACCTAAGGACTTCATGATCACTTTGAATTAATCTTTCTTTTTTTAAAAAAATAAAATATAAAATACAACTCAAGATTTATACATGCATACATGAAATAAAACTATTGGAACAGATAGGCATTTTCTTGCGAGACATTTAGTAATTATTGCTTCATTTTTTGGTAGATATTAATGTTAGGGCATATTTCTGGCCCCCATAAATTTATATACTGGCACCAGCCACACCACATCCCAATAATAATTTCTCATACGAAAATGAAATCAAATATAACATCACTAAAATATAGGCCACTCCATTTGATTTTTTGGAACCTAATCAAATATTTCATGTCATTATCACAAACAAACACATTCGGACTATTCACATGAAATTGTCTGCATGTGAAGATAATTGAACATATTTCACTAAATTATCATCTTTACATAAAAATAATTTCATGTGAATAATCACCAACTTGATAACCCCAATAGAAATTCGAATAAATGGAATAACCCCTTTATATATCTATGTATATTTTTTAAAAAAAAGGAAAAACAAGAAGAAGAAAAGAATAATGTATGAAGATCTTTTTTATTTTTACAAAATTTTTGAAGCACACAGCATAGGAAGAGCATATTTCCAGACACACTAAAACAGCCCGGCCTTCCTATCCAAATCCAAATCTAGGACCAAAACAAATTGTTGTGAACATGTATATAATTATATAAACTAGGAAAAAGTGTCAAAATTAACAAATTATAAAACCAAAAGAATATTGAAAAAGAAAAGTATGTATCTATAATCATAATGGAGAACAAAAAAGAACAAAAGACCAACTCAACATTCCCTTGCTTTAAGGACGGGCGACTTCGTTTGATTCATGTAGTCGACTTCTTCACCAAGAAAGACAGGGCATTGTTTGTTGGTTGCAATCATTTGCGTTTTTTCGGGCTGGCCGACTCACCCTTATCTTTGCGAGGGTCGTATCTCGGAAGATTCAACAGTGTGTTCACTCGAGTCACTCCTTGGAGTGCAGACCACTCTCCAGCATCCATCACATCATCTTTCAACGTTTCTTCGTTGCTTTCGCCATTGGATGTGTCATTATTGACTTCCCTGCAAGTTCCGGACCTTACCAGACCGGCAGGTTCCAGAAGGCTTTCCACTTCTTCGCTGCCGCCGTTTGCATTGATCCCTGAACTTTGCTGCTCTTTGGACTTAGCATAGGAAGCATTAGATACTTTATGCAAGTCCGGGTCCAGAAAGAGGCAAACCACTGCACAGTCATCAACCTTGGAAGTCGGATATTTGTACCTCCAAGCTCTAACAGCTGACTCGACCAGCGCTCGAGCTGCCATGGACCGTGCAGGTGCTGCTGCTACGATGTCTACCACTTCTTTGTTTGAGAGAACATCCCAAATCTGATAATGAACAATTAGATCAAGTACAAGAAAAAATAAACAGGCTAGCGCGATTAGTAGTCAGGTAATCTTACCCCATCGGTTGCTAAGACGATAAACTCATCCTTCTCGGTGAGTCTTCTGTATGAAACCTCTGGAACAGATATCAAACCAAAATCTTTAAGACAAAAATCTCCGAATGCACGAGCCATGGCTAGGCCGGGGAATCGTTATTTGGCAACCAGACTCGAGCAACTTCAGGTTCATCATGAAGGGCGAAAACACGCCCTTTACATCTACGAATTCTCTCTGCTTCGGCTGCAAAATTAAGAAAACAAACAAACAAATGAGCGAAGACTTAGCGAATAATAGCAGCAGAAGAATAGAAAGCTATGACAAATGAAATAAAATTACTACTTTCAATGGCCAGATTAAGATGCTCAAGTCTCAACAACCTTGTGCTGTTTTCAAACAAAGTTTGTGAGAATTCAAACGGAAAGATAATATATACCTGGAAGATTGGGTTTTAGATCCACAGTTAACTGAACTGCAACAAGAGAATTATCTTTCTCTCTTGTACCAAGCACAGCTCTGGAATCACCAACATTTCCGACAATAAGATCACGACCCTATAAAGGAAGCAAAATCTTTTAAGGCCAGAACTAATTCACATGTAGTCAAGTCGAATAAATCTTTTAAGAGAATCACTATATTTCGCAGGTTACAAAGTTGACACCTGTTTCACCAATGTTACTGCTGTTGTTCCACTGCAGAAGCAATCGACGCTAGGGTGTGTCTTCAATTCTCTATCCATAACTTTGAAGGCCTTCAGAAAAGACTCTCTAACTGTTAGAAAGATTTCAGGGTATTTTTCCAATTCTTCGACATCAATGGATGCTCTGGATTCCTCATCAGCGGATACAAATGCAGCCTCTTCTGTGTTCATGCTTACTGCCGTATTCACGCTAATTTCCTTGAGGACATCCTCACCAGATGCATTAGGTTCCCAATGAGCATTCAGCTTTAGAGGAAGAACATCCCTCACTTTTTTCGCAACCATGTGACCAAATGGACCGTGGCCATCGAAAACACCACAGAAAACAGTATCTTGTCTGGAACAAAAGTTCTGCAATACACATTAACGAATCAAATGTAAGAAGCACTGTTCAGAAGTAATCAACAGAAAAACCAACAAACTATAAAGAATTGCTAGTATTGCCAAGAAACAGCAATCAAGAGATCCCCCACTTCCAACCAGAAAAAAGAAAATCCGAAACAGGAAAAGTAGATAATTACAAGATGGAAGTAAAGGGCAAGACATGAAGTTTATTAAGCGTGGACCGGCTATATATCAATTTTCATGTAGCATAACTAGCTACAGCTCACAGTACTGTAATTATCCCAGCTGAACAAAAATGTTAGATCCTTAATGCTCATGATCCATAGGCATAAAGTGAATTTAGACAAAACCATACTCTGACAAAGAAAGCATGAGAAATATGATGCTTGATCACAACCAGATCAGCAGAAAATGGGAATCACAAAACAAGTCTGAATATAAGACAGATAAGTATATATATAGAGTTATGTCTCCTTAATATTTGAATATGATCCATGTTGTGAACAAAGTAAAACAAAATGTTGCAAAGGCTACAAATTAAACAAGGCACTATAAAGGGGAATTTATATTTTCTTTTTCTGTTGGTCTTTGCCACCAATACCAAGATTCCAAACCATATTACAAAGAATCCAATATATACCATACAAGGACTCCAACTCAATACCACAGAAATGCAGTCGAATTTGCCTACAGTATTAAAGGGTTATTGCATAACTTATAAGTTATTTTGTAAAACAAAAAGGATCAATATTATAATTAAAGAGTGCAAAAAATGGAAAAAGTGAGGGAGACGATCTCACCTCCCAAACAACCATGGCATCTTGATTGGTGCCTTTCTTTCCTTGCTGGGTGAACAAGGAAGCAACTTGGGTAGAGCCATTGAGGAAGATCCTACCAGGGACCCTATGGAGAGGCTCATTCCTCCAATACTCAAATGAAGAGTTTCTTGATCCAAACCTCTTCTTGGAATTCTTCCTTTTCCTCAATCCTGAAGATGGTGAATTGGGGTTCCTGCTTTCCACAGAGAAGCAGGACCCCATTCTTAGGGCCCTTAGAATGCCTAGAATGCACTCCAGACCACCTGAGTAGCAACCACCACACACACACAAGCTTTCTTCCCTTGAAGGATCCGTCACAACTCACTTTGTGATTCACCAAACAACAACAGATGAACACACAAAGGAACAAGTTCCTTCTTGTGTTTTAACAAGTTCTAATACACACACAAACACAAATTCACCAGAACCAATCAATGGTATACCCTCTTCAGAGTGAGACTGCTGAATTATGCTAGTGATTCAGTTTGATGCATCAATCAAAGGATAAGGTTAACTAACTAGGAAAGAAAGATAATAGTTTTTTAATCACCCCCAAAATGGAAAAACAAAATATAATACCTTTTTTCTTCTCCCTTTTCACTTTTCAGTTCTCTTTGTTAACGGAATAATAACTGATAGACACATGGACATAAAAGTGTATAGATCTATAAGTATAATCCACTGAACTTAAAAAAAAAAACATTTTTTTTTAAATATTATCAAAACAAAGTCAGCAACATGAAGAGAAGGTAGTTGAGGTGTGATTAGCTAGAGTAGCAGGAGGAAACAGAGAATGTGGTGTTGACAAGGTGTGGTTTTGATGAGAGAAATTGGGTGTAAGTGGCAGACCCAGAAAGAAAGTAGAGAGAGTTATTGGGATGGAAGAAGAAGAAGAAGGAAGGAAGAGAATGCATGGGAATGGGGAAAAGAGAGAGAAGCGGACAAGTTGAGAGTAGAGAAACAATCGGAGCCACTAAGGTCTAAGAAGGAGATCGCAAAGACCCGTGCTTTTCTCTGTTTTCTCTTTCTCTTTCTCTTTGAGAACGTCACTTTTGGAGAGAGAGAAAGAGAAAGAAGACAAAGGAAATTCTTTTCTTTGGGAGAGAGATGGGAAAGTTCCTTTTAGAGTTTTTGAGTTTTGACATCTAATTAAAATAATAATAAATTTTCGAATTTTCTTAGTAAATTAATTAGATTTATGTTGATACAAAAATACGTATAAAATTATAAATGAGATAAGTTACTGAAAATATATTTTTTTTCATAATTCTGACATATCTGAGAATCGAATTCAACGGGGTTAATTAAAAATTAGTTTTCAAATTAATTTAGTTCAAGATAAAAATTCGTTGATAATAAATTAAAAAATAATTGAAAAAATTAGTCAAAAATTACTTAATCAATTGAATCGATATCATTTTTTATAATTAATTAATTTAAAATAATAAATTATAAAAAAATTATTTTTTAAAAAATATTTTTATACATAAATATATTATTTTATAAATTTCTATTCCTATCAATTTAATAATTGGTTCAATTTTTAAAACTTTGAGTCTTTTAAATATTTTATTTGCAAATATAATATGTGTTATTTATCTTATTTACTCATCTTATTTAGAGTGACAATAACATTAAAATAATAAATAATCTAAAAAAAGATATTTACAATATAATTTTAATCGATTTAGAAGATAAAAGTGTCTGATTTATTATGATTTAAACTATATTGATTTTTTTTTTCATTCTAATCCAAGTTGATTCAAATCATTACAATTGCATTAATTTGAATTTTTTTTTAATTTGGATTGGATTGATTTATTCGTTTTGAAAAAAAAACAATAATTTAAATTTTAAAATTAAAAATTTGGAATGAATGTGAAAAAATAATGATTAAAATTTTTAAAATATTAAATTTAAGGATGATGACTATAAATTTATCCAATCCAAAATTATACAATTGCGCTACTTATCTTATTTATGTATAATATAAACTTGATAAGTAATTCAGAGCAAAAAATAAAAAAAAAAACAAATTGAAATATGTTATAAGTGTAAATATGAACTTTTATTTTTTTTTTTCAATTCATATTTTAAGTATTTATTTTTCCAATTATTTTTTAAATGTGATAAGAATTATACTTATTATGAAATAAAATGAGTAATATTTTTACTAAAATCATAAACATCTTTTTTAGAGAAAATAATTAGTATAAAAGGTATTTTATTATTATTTTAAAATTATTATGAGACCAATTGATAATTAATTAAATAGGAGGAGGCCCACACATAAATTTCATAAAGATAATTCCCTAATTTCATTTGACTTTACCAAACAAAATCTTTCATGATATCTGGTGCCATGGTGGTAGTTGCAATGAGGCATGGAATTTTCTAAATTGATTCTGCCATTTCCCATTATAAATATATATATATATATATATAAAATAACAAC
>NC_029775.3:112017253-112022465 GCF_000817695.3 Arachis duranensis
TGTGAATGCACTCTATATAAAATGGGAAGTACAACGCTCTTTAAAAATGATATGTTAAAGATGGTAAATTAAAATGTATCTAGAACTTAAAAAAATGTATATAAATTTTTATGTTTTAATTTCTATCCGAGAGAAGATATATTTGTGTGTTAATTTAGATTAGCTATCCAACTAAAAAGGGAAAATTTATTCAGTAAAAATAAATTGAGTGAAGAGTGAAGATTATAATTAAATTTTTGAGGTGAGTATATATTTCATATGATGTCCTTTTTTATTGTAAAAAAAAAATCTTACTTCTTAATTCAAAATATTTTTCACCATAATATTATCCTATTAAAAATAATTTTGGCAGTTGAATCTTCACTTTTTTATTATTAAAGATATTTAACATGCATAATGCATTTATAAACAGCTATCGATATAATACAAAATGAATTTAATTAAATAATTATTTAAAATATTTTACAATAATATCATTACATTAAAATCAAAACTCTTCTAACATTACCAATAGTTTAAATATATCAACATATTCATTTAAAAAGAGAAAAAAAATTAAAATCTTATAATAAAAGCATTATACTGCAAGCTAAGTCCGTGACCTTATTATTATTTGAATAATCAACTTTACCAATAATAGTTCGAACCCTTATTTGTACCCATAATAATAATATACTTTCATCAATTAAATATATGTATTTTTTCCGGACCCGATCTCCAAGTTCTTTTTTGGAGAATCCGACTATCTTAATATTGAGTCATCTTCACGGCCCAAAAACGGATTAATAACTTTCCATATCCTGATCCAATATTTAAATTTAAATTAATCTCATATCTTAGTTAAATAAAGATAAAATAAGATAACTATCGCAAGCTATATAAAGGGGAGTCAGAGGCCCTTCAGGTACTCACTCATTCCTCACACACACCTTTTAGATCTATTTTAACTTGAGCGTCAGAGTGTCTTTGCAAGTACCCACCTACCGCTTCAAAGCTCGGATCGCACCATCATCAAGATCCGCAAGTTTCTGATCTCTTACTCAAGCCATACGAATAACCTCCTGTACATTGACGTCGTCTGTGAGACTTGCAGAACCTGGTGGCATAGCGAGCGAACACGGGGAGCAGCTTTCAAGCCACAATTACCACCCAAACTCACTAGAGCATGAACCGCAGAATGACAGCAATCCCCACCTCACGAGAGGATAGCCAGCGTCGCCACGCCAAACCAAATCACAATCATAAAAAACAACCACTGCGAGAAGGAGATCATAGCTCTAACAAAATTAGAATGCTCGACGGTTTGGGAGAGCAAGCGAATTGGATCATCCAAGAGTTCCAAGATCGGATGCAGACCTTAGAGGATCGGATCGCCTCTTAGGAACACTACCAACCGAAGCGCACGAGTGAAGCATTCTTCCGAATCGTATCGCGAAGAGAGCAAAGGAACGAGAGATCGCCAAAGTGACATCATGGTAAGTGCCATAACAGCAGCAGATCGCGAGAATCTGAGCACCAAAGAGATTCCAAACGAAGAAATAATGAACCCGTGATAATGAAAGCCACCCTATTCACCGAAAAAGTCCTAAAGGTCAAACTGCCAAAGGGTTTCGACAAACCAACTGACATGAAATGCGATGACACTATGGACCCTTAGGAACACTTAACAGCCTTTGAAGCTAAGATAAACCTAGAGGGAGAAGCCGACGCAGTCCGGTGTAGACCCTCTTTGGTAACATTGGCTAGACCGGCCATCAAGTGATTCAACGCCCTCTCAATTAGCTCGATATCCTGCTTCGACGACGTCTCTAAGAAATTCGTGACGCAATTCACCACACAGATTGTGAAAGCAAAACACCCAATCAGCCTGCTCAAAGTCACACAAAGACAATACGAACCCACAAGAAAATACCTTGACAGGTTCAACGACAAGTGCTTGACAGCTGATGGGCTCACATAGTCCACGGCCAGCCTCTGCCTAACCAACAGACTAATGAACAAGGACTTCAAGAAGCACCTCACAAACAAATCGATCTGGATGATGCACAGAATTCAGATCATCGCAAGGGAGTATATAAATGATGAAGAGATAAGTCATGTCATAGTAGCCAATAAATGGTACTACGACAACACCATCGCACAAAAAAATCCACCAACTAAAAAAGTCCTAAAGTAATGACATCGGTGGGGAGGGAAAGATAACCCCTAATTAGGAAGGATCCAACCAAGTTGGTAAACTTTTTTTTCTTTTTTATTTTATGCTCTTTCTACTTTGTTTTAAGGACACTCTTTTATACCCAAAACAACAGATGGTTTTAATCATACCCCAACTTATTCAAGTTTCAATAAAACAAGTTATCAATTCATAAAACATCATTTTTTCTTTTACGTTCATACTACCAACACAACAAACGGTACAAAAAAATGGTCATTCTGTAGACTGATCATTCCCGAAGTCAACAAAACAAATATCCAAATAAGTAAACGGCTACCTGGAGATCGACCACCCCGAAACCAACAAAACGGATATCCAAATAAGTAAACGGATATCTAGAAATCGATTACCTCAAGGCCAACAAAATGGATATCCAAATAACAAAATGGATATCTAAATAACAAAAAATGGCAACCCGGTGATCGATCATCTCGAGGCCAACAACACAAATATCCAAATAATAAAACGGATATTCAAATAAGTAAACGGCTACTTGGGGATCGATCACCCCGAGGATAACAAAACAGATATCCAAATAATAAAAAATGGCGACCCGGAGATCGATCACCTCGAGGCCAACAAAGTGGATATTCAAATAAGTAAACGGCTACCCGGGGATCAATCATCCCCGATGCCAACAGAATGGATATCCAAATAAGTAAACGGCTACCCGAAAATCGATCACCCCAAGACCAACAAAACGGATATCCAAATAACAAAATAAATATTCATATAAGTTAAACGGCTACCAGGGGATCGATCACCCTGAGGTCAACAGAATGGATATTCAAATAACAAAAAATGGTGACACAGAGATCGATCACCTGCAAAGCCACCAAAACGGATATCCAAATAAGTTAAACGGCTACCCCCAGAAACCGATCACCTTCGAGGCCAAAAAATGGATATCCAAACAAGCTAAATAAGCAAAGTATTGAAATTGGCCCTCCAAGAGACCTAAAATAAGTTCACAGTAACGGCCCAAAAAGGCCACACAAAACAAGCATGAGCTGACGGTCTTCCAACTCGCAGAAAGTCGAACTCACCAACATCCCGCCAATCGGCGCAAGATGACATCACACCCTTTCGAGTCCCCTCACGGCATCCCGATAACAGAAAACCAAACTTGTCAACAAAAGCGCCGTTAAGGTCTAAGCTAATGCCTTTCCAACTCGCGAAAAGCGGAATTCACCAACATCCCACCAATTGGCGTAGGATGACGTCACATCCTTTCCAGGCCCCTCACAGTCTCCCAAGCTATGGAGAATCGGGCTCCCTAACAACTCAGCAATGAGACTAAGCAAGCATGCTCTCATGCTCCAAGGGCAATTGTTTCGGATCTGATCTTCGGGTCCTTCCTCGGGACGGTCACCGAACACGAAAATTTTAAGATTGGGTCATCCTCACGGCCCAAAGACAGATCAATAACTTCCAATATCCTGACCAACATTCAAATTCAAATCCATCCCTTGTCTTAGCTAAACAAAGATAAGATAAGATAACTATCGCAAGCTATATAAAAGGGAGTCAGAGGCCCCTCAGATACTCACTCATGCCGCACACCTTATACTTCTCATATCCATTCTGACTTGAGCGTCAGAATGTCTTTACAGGTACCACTCCCGCCGCTCGTGCTGTTCGTGCCTACAAATAAATGCTAATAATAATAGTAATAAACTAATAATCAACATCAAAACAACTGCTCTGATACGTGGAACTTGAACAACCAGTAATATGCATGGTCTACATTGCTCAATTCAAATTCATGCTTCGTGTTTTGCTTCAATAATTCTTAAGTATGATATACTTGTCTTTATTCGAAATTATTTTTAAGGTGTAATTTAAAAGTTTAATTTTGATACGATGATATTAATATAAAATATTTTATACAGTCGTATAATTATATTTATTTTTTGAATAATTATTTATGTAATTATTATTAAAAAATAATTATTTTTACTCATGATAATATGTTATTAAATATATATATAAAACTATTTTGTATTAATAATAATACGTTAAAATTAAATTCTCAGTTTAATTTGTTTTCAACAAAAACTTAGAAGACTAAAGATATACAGAAATTATTAAACAAAAATGTTAATAAATATTAGAATCATATTTAGCGGGTATTTGTGTGGACTCAACTGATGCATTAAAAGGGTTCAATATTGTTTTGCACAAATTACATAATTCAACTAATATGTGGAATATATTGATAACTTAAAATTAAATACTTATAAATTTAAGTGGAATATATGGAACAATATCAGTCATTATTATTGATAACTGCCATCTTGAATAATCACATAAATAAAAATGACGTGATTAAATAATATTATAATTTTTATTTATGCAATCAACACATCATAGTTTAAGCCCTATTTTTATTACCTAAATGAAACATTTAATTTTATCATAAGATTTTATAATAAACAAAAAATTATTAAGTTAACCATTTTTATTGGCATCATAATATAATTTTTATATATGTAAAAAAAATATTTTCACCATTCATATAATTAAACTAAATTAGATTTTATTATTATTAATTAGGGTTAACTGCCAATTCAGTGTCAAAAAGATTCCGTCGCTAACCAAAAAAATCCTTAAAAATATTTTCAGTAAAATAGCCTTGAATTATTTAAAAATACAACAAAAAATAATCAATAAATATTATATTTTTTATAAGTAATAGAAAAAATTTTATATTTAGCAAACGACTTATCTATTTGATCTTAATTTTTGGAGTAACATTTGAATAAATATTTAGAAAATGCATAAAAAATGGAGCAAAATTTGATCTCTATTTTTTTTTTCAAAAAAATATGGTCATTCACAATAATTTTTTTAAAAAAGTCACTTGAAAAAAATTTATCAAATTTTAAAAATGAAAAAAATCTTTTTTTTTAATAATTATTGCAAAATTTACATTAAAATTTAATTTTTAAAATTATTTTTTAAAAAATATATATATTTAATATTTAATTTTTTTTG
>NC_029775.3:112023377-112024723 GCF_000817695.3 Arachis duranensis
GTCTCATTATTAAGTTATTAAATTTTTTTTAATAAAAGATATCTTTTTTATATTTTACTGTGTTTGATAAAATTTTAAAAATAAAAGTAAAAATATTAGAAAAATAAAAAATATATATTTTTAGAAGTTGTAATGATATTTTTTAAAATTTTTGCATAAAAAAATTATTTTAACATAATAAATAAGCAAAAAATATTTTTATATTATTATACCCAACATAATTATTAAATAAAAAGATGTTTTTATATGAGATTCTATATATAAAATTACTTTTTTTTAAATGACTTAAAAAAAAATCATTTCGTAAAAGTTTATTCAAATAGACCCTAAGCAACACTCAAAATCATATTACTAATAGAAAGTGGTCTTATATATTATTTTTAGTATTTTTAATTAGTTTTTAAAATTTTATTTTATGAGAAAAAAACGGTGAAAAAAAGGAGTGAATTTTTCTTTTCTTGTTGGTTAATTAATTGCACAAGGACTTCTCCAAAATGGTCAATAATGATCCCAAAGCTCATTCTTATTCAATTTCAACGGTGACAGCAGCAATATAATATAATGAGCAAATACTACTAAGTCAACAGATTTTAAATACTACTAAGTACAAGCTTCTTAATAATACTAATTGATTTTCCATTTTGATTATAAAGGTATTTCAAATCTATATATAGGTTTGGTATCATAAAATAAGCTTTAATTAATATATAGTAATTTACGTAAGTGACCAATTTGTTGGGTGGTTTTGATTTGCTTTGCTTACGGAAAGTGTTTTGCTGTTGCGCAAAGGGAACGAAATCTAAGTTGTTGAATTATTCTTTGATTTCGTTGTCTCGACAAAGACCTTTGTAATATATATGGGCCATAAAAAGCAAAGAATATTAAAAATTATGTAAAAAAATTATATAATATAAGATATATTATAAAAATATACCGACAGAGAATATATTTTAAAGTAAAAAAATACGTGTATATTTTTTATTAACGAAGTGGTCGAATCTTCGTATTATAAAATTCACCAATAATAGAATTTGTGTCACATTTTTCAATAATTTTCTTTTCAATATAACTAAAAGACAATTAGCAAGAAATTCATCTTTTATTTTATTTCTAGGTTATTTTTTACAATATTCATAGTTGAAAAAGATCTCTTAATTGTAGCAGTTGAAACAGAAAAAATTAATACCAAATGAATAAAAAAAGATTGCCACAAGAAGAAAAAGAATTCACTTTATGAGATTTGAAAATTTTTATTTAATTAAAAAATATTAGTAATAATATCTTTTTTATATTTTTAAAATATTGTTACTTACTTTTTAGATATTAGAATCATTACTATTTAAATT
>NC_029775.3:112025149-112053288 GCF_000817695.3 Arachis duranensis
AGAATTACTGGAAAGAGAAGAAGAAGAAGAGGGAAGGGAAGGAGAAGAAGGGGGAAGGGAAGGTGAAGACGACGCCGGCGAGCAAGGGCAGACGTCGAGCTAACAGATTAGCGAGGAAGGATGTTCGCCGCGTCGCCGTTCTGTGCGACCTCTTCGCTAGCTCGCAGGTCGTCGCTGCACCTCGCATGTCGTTCACTGCTGCTTCGCGTTCTCACCGCTGCTCTTCGCAGCTGGTCCCCCTTAGAATTTTAATTTTGTTTTTTATTTGTTGATTTTGTTAATTACATTGTTGATTCTTCTACTTTTATTTTTTTATTAATTATATTGTTGATTTTGTTAATCATATATTTTCTGATTCTGATTTTATTGTTGTTTGACTCTAATGTTTTTCTCACCACCAACACAACCAACTTCAGATCTATGGTTCAGGAATTCACCGGCATCCCTTCTCCGCCCTTCTCCTCCGCTCATCCCTCACATGGACTTCCGCCCTCTAACATGCACAAAGCCCAAGCCCGAACCCAAACCCAAACCCGCTATTATTCCATCATCACAATCACACTAGCAGCATGCTTGATGCTATGGCTTCTAGCCTTCTACTACCACTGCCTCCAACAACCCCCTGTTCTTGCTTTACCCTATCACCACATGAATCTAACCATGCAAAACAACAACCCTACCACCACTACTACCGCTCCTTCAACAATCTTCCTGCAGGGTTTGCTAGCAAGTGTATCCATGGCGCCATCGCTTCATCAGGCGCCGAACAATAATAACAATAACGTGCAACTGATGGTACCACATGATCAAGAACATGTAGCTTCTGATGAAGGTATCCCAAGCCATGATGGTAAAACAAAAAAATATTTTAAATACTGAGTTGATTTCACGTCCCTGTTTTCGGTGGTGGTGGTGGCGTCGGTTGTTTTGGCCGATGGAGTGGAGGCTGACGAGAATAGGGGTAAAATTAGAAAAAATAATTTGACTTGTTACAAAATTAATGGTAAAGATAAAAATTAAAATTTATTTTAAATATTAAAGATAAAATTGAATTAAATTAAATGTTAGGAATAATTTAAAAAATTAAAAAAATAAGAATAAAAAATATACTTTTATTTTTTTCATAAATTACCTCATAATAGATAGATAAATTCTATCAAATTCTCTTAAAAATGTTAAAAATAAAAAATATATTTTATCTTTTATTTTTATAAACTAATTTATAATAAATAGATAAATTTTATCTATCTCTCTCTTGAATAAAAGATTAATTTTTCTTTATAATATGTCTAATCATTATTGGATATAATTTATATTATATCATCATAGTTAATATTAACTTTTAATTTAACATAAATTTTAAATCACAGAAAAAACATCTGCCATTGAAACAACCAATGCAATATATTCACGGTTTATGCTTTATATCATTTTAAACGTAGATTGCTCTATTGTATCTTATAGCAATTTATGTTTAAATTTTAAAATTTTTACCGTCTATAGCAGTTTATATAAATTACGGACTGAAATGTAATAATTTTACAAATCTTACAAATGAGTAATTTTAAATTCCATTTTGTTTAAATATGCAATTTACTCCAAAATTTATGCATAAAGAAACTAAATAAAAAGTTAAAACAGTGAAGGTTAGAATAATATTTGTGAAATTCATGCTTATTAATCAATGATTATGCAAAAATATATTTAAATATTCAATGGAATATATATATCTATTGTGGGGCTGATGAAGCAGATATTATTCATGCTTGTGATTATAAGTAAAAGTAAAATGCTATCACCTATCAGACATAATAATAATGCATGTGGTTAGCATAAAAGTGGCCAGACATTAGAAAAAACAATCAAATGTGAAATGATTCACTAGTTTTGACACAACTATACCTTATTTTTGGCCATTCTTCTACAAGTTGAAAACAATAATCTTGATTCCACACCACACACTTTAATTTGACAGATATGAACAATTTTCTGTTTTATTTATTTGTTTGTTTAATTGGTTTGTTTGTTTGTTTGATTGATGGTTATAAATCAAATTATATAGGTGTCCTTTTCCTTGCCATAAAAGTCATTTCATAACAATTATAGTTCAACGGCTTTTCATCTCACTAGTAAGCAATTCAAAGATCTTCAATCTAACAGTTTTTTTTTTTTTGGTAGTAGCTCTTGTAGTCTTGTTACATTTAATTAATTGATTAAATAAAACATTTATATTTATAATATAGTAAATATTTAAACAAAGATTCTGTTACATGGATAACCTGAAAATAGGTGGATTGGGCTAGAACAGAGGGTGGAAGGTGGTCTCCGACTTGTTCACGTCTGGGAGCCGCCGTCCGAGTTGTATGTGTGTGTTTGAGGAATAAGGGGGTGGTACCTGCAAAGATACTCCAATCCTTAAGTCAACAAGGATTAAGCAGGTTTTGAATATCTTGGAACTTAGGTTTACCTGAATGTGTCAGTGTATTTATAAGTGATAATCCAATAACCAGTGTTGGTGTAGTTCCACTTCTGAAGGTGGATTACCACCCCTTTATCTTAGGGTTGTTGAGATATCTCTTCTAGAAGTGGATGAGAGATTTTAGGGGGCAGTTACTTATTTGAATAAGCGTCATCTGTCAGCTCATGTCGAATCCGACCTCTTTAAGGAGGTCGGATAGACGGTAAAGGCCACCCTTTGGATTGGGCCTTTTTTGACTTACTTGGGCCTGGACCATAGTGTTGGATCAGGGTATGAACAATGGCCTTACTCGAGTCCGATCTCTTAGCTATGAGTTGGATTCGAGTATTAATTGAACTCAGGTATATTCTAGTCGAAAAATCGACGTGATTTTAGTTTTAAAATCGACGTGCTTTTAAATTTCTTCGATCATCGCGTCTGATCAAACGTCGTGTCCATTCGAGAATATCTGTCCAACCGATCTTCCCTGACCAGTTTTTCTATCACATTTTTTAGGTTGTAACAATCATTGGTGAAATGACCATACAGCTTATGGTACTCACAGTATTCGCTACGACTTCCCCCCTTTCTTGATGGATCGAGGGGGAGGTAGCTTTTCGGTTTGGCAAATTTCTTTGTAAAGGTCGATTAGAGAAACTTGTAGAGGAGTATAAGAATGATATCTCCTAAGCCTTTCAGACCCGACTTCTTTTTTTTTCTTAGGCTCCCTCTCCTTCTCCTTAGATGGGTGAGAGTACCCAGATCTCCAACTTGGTTCCTGTAGTCTGGCGTTTTCCTCCATGTTGATGTACTTTTCAGCTCTTTCTTGTACATCACTCAAAGAAGTCAAGTGTCTCTTAGAGATGGACTGTGAGAAAGGTTCTTCTCGAAGTCCATTAACGAGACCCATTATTACTGCCTCAGTAGGCAAGTCCTGAATTTCTAGGCACGCCTTGTTGAACCTTTCCATGTAGTCTCTCAGGGGTTCTCCAATCTCTTGTTTCACTCCCAGTAGGCTAGGTACGTGCTTGACTTTGTCCTTCTAGATTGAAAACTGCATAAGAAACTTACGTGAGAGGTCGTCGAAGCTGGTGACCAACCTGGGGGGAAGGCCATCGAACCACTTCATTGTCGCCTTTGTCAAAGTCGTTGGGAAGGCTTTGCAGTGAGTAGCATCACAAGCGTCGGCTAAATACATCCGACTTTTGAAGTTGCTTAGGTGGTGCTTAAGGTTAGTAGTCCCGTCGTATAGATCCATGTCAGAGCTTTTAAAGTTTCTGGGTACTTTAGCCCTCATAATATCTTCGCTAAATGGATCTTCTCCCCTTAATGGGGTGTCATCTCGGTCAGCACGAGAACTCCTATCACGGACAGTGGATTCCAGTTTTAAGAGCTTTTCTTCAAACTCTTTTCGTCGCTCGGCTTCCCTTTTGAGGTGTCTCTCCACCTCACACTGTCGTTTCAACTCTTGTTCTAGTTGTTCCAACCGTCCTTGGTAGCCGTGTAACAACCCCATGAAATCGGCAGAATGAGGTTGTCCCTCTTTATCCGGTTGATGAATCTCGGAGGGGATCCTTTTTGAACTCTGAGTGTTCGAGGGACCTTCACCATGCTGTCCTCCCGTTCCTTGGAGAGGTATTATTGCCTGTCACTGTTGATCGTGTCTTGGTGTTCTTGCTCAGATTCCGGCGCGGTGTGTTTGTCTTCGGGATTGTCGTCTGCCATTGTACGTCAATTTTTCAGGTTCTCCAACAATGGCGCCAGTGTTATGTGGGTAACCTGAAAAAAGGTGGATTGGGCTAGAACAGAGGGCCCAAACTGTGGTGGAAGGTGGTCTTCGACTTGTTCACGTCTGGGAGCCATCGTCCGAGTTGTACATGTGTGTTTGAGGGATAGGGGGTGATACCTGCAAAGACACTCCAATGCCTAAGTCAGCAAGGGGTTAAGCAGGTTTTGAATATATTAGAACTTAGGTTTATCTGAATGTGTCAATGTATTTATAGGTGATGATCCAATAATCACCGTTGGTGTAGTTCCACTTCTGAAGGTGGATAACCACCTCTTTATCTTAGGGTTGTTGAGATATCTCTTCTAGAAGTGGGTGAGAGATTTTACGGTCAGTTACTTATTTGAATAAACGTTATCTGCCAGCTCATGTCGAATCTGATCTTTTTGAGGAGGTCAAATAGACGGTAAAGGCCACCCTTTGGATTGGGCCTTTTTTAATTTACTTGGGCCTGGACCATAATATTGGATCAGGATATAAACATGAATGTCTAAAAAAAGTAAATTTCTATAAATCTATTTAATTGAGTAAATAATTAATTTATTTTATTTAAATAAAAAAACGACTAATAATAGTGAAAGACCTAGTTTTATACGATTCAATCAATTTTGCCTAGGATTATAATAAACAACTGATTTCAAAGTTAACCATACATACAACAATCATGATTCAATAAAGTAAAACAACTAATTTCAAAAGCTTCCACTCAAAACAATATCTTATTTTAGTATAGTAAATTGTGAACGTTTTAAATGACGAATCTGATGATAACCATGATTGCGCAATTTAATTTCTCCTCTATCTTAGTTGTTTTTCTTTTTTCTATTTTTATTATTATCATTAGACTTAATTATACTATATAGATTTTTTATAATTTTACCAAAGTTTTAATTGTGTTCTTTCTAACTGTTTTCTGTTAAAAATAGAATTTCTTTTTGGAATATTCATTTTTTTCTGTTTGATGTATGGTAAATTATGAAATATTCTAAAAGCAAATATTTTAAGATTATTATATTGTTTTGAAAAATAACAATTTGTATGGATCTAATTATAATTTTTTTTATCAAATATAAAGATTTAAGTATAAATTTTTGAAACTATTTGTCATACCTATTTAAACCTAATTAAAGATAAAAATTCTGATTAAAAAATAGAAGAACTGTAATTACCATTTTTTAAATTATTTTCCTTTATTTAATATCTGTGGTTCGACTCAAAAATCAAAATTTAAAAGAAGCATCTATTATTTGATCAACTTCTTGTAGGTAACCTAAAGAAAGATCTATGTATGCATGTAAAATGTGATGCTAAGCATAAAAACCAAAAGCAATTTTTGTTTCTACCTCATTTGTATAAAATGAAGAAAGGAATCAGGTAAAAGGGTTCTTGTCTCACAGTAGTCCCGTGTTCTCATTGGAAGATTAATAATTGAAGGGGGGAAAAACATTTTAATAGCATTTTCTAACTTTATTACTTAACATAGCTTGCTTCTTTTTCAGGCTTTGTTATCAAACTCGGAAGTTGCCACTTGCTTGATATTTCTTTGATTCCATACAATTGGGGAAGTGTTTGTTATTATTGAGCAGCCAGATACTTAATGCAAAGAACCCTAACTGTGTTAAAAGTCAACATCAATCACAGACACATTCCATTGCCTTGGATGTTAGGACTCTATCTTATTTTGGATCAGATCGTCTCATTATTTTCCTACCATGTAGCAACATTAACATATTATTATAAAAGAAAAAACAATCATGTCACGTTCGAAGGAAAAAAAAAGTCACCAATCAGCACCACTTATAGAAATATATATTTAATATTTTATAATTTTTTAATATATTTTTATAAACAAATTTGATTATTTTACTTTGGCATATTTAATTATTTTAGTGATTGAATATTTAATTAGAAAAATATATAAATCAACATATATGAATATACACAAACAAATATATAATAACTTATTTAGTGACTGATTTTTAATTTATATAGAGATTTTTTAACAACAATATAAGAAGCAAATCTGATAGATTGGAGATAAAGGGTTATATATTTTTCTTCAATTCATTTTCAACCCTTCTAATTTTATCTTAATAATTGAATAAGAAAAAAATATCCATCCTAATATTAGTTTGAGACTTAGTGATGTTTATTTTTTTAAGTATGGTTTAAGATTTCAGAATTGAATAAAAACTTAAATATTAAAAGAACTTCATTCATAAATAAATGAAGCTGATTAAAGTGATATTATTCATGTTCAACAAATTCTAAATAATGGTCATATGAGGTAATCATTCTGTCTCATTTCTGTTGAGAGAAAACTTTATGATTAGCCTCTTACTTGTTTAGTACGAACTTCCAATTTATGTTCATAAGTTGAGTTTGAGAGGTTTCAATAACACTCGTAGACATCATGTTCTAACCGCAACTCTTTTGACATCATCAGCTATATCTTGAAGTAGCATTTTTCTTTGATTAAACATGAATTTATTATTTCTTCTCAAAGCAGATTATTCTCAACCATATTTAAGTTATTAACATCACAAACCATCAAATAAAGTTATGCATAACTCCAAAAATAAAGTGATAATATTATGAAAATGGGAAATATCAGAGAAAGAAATCAAAGCAAAAGGTTTTATTAATAGATTAATAAGATGGAGATGTAGTGTTTCTTTTTCTTTTTTTTACAACAACATAATTATTCTCTCTCCCTCTTTTCTTTTTGTACAACAGAAATAATAAGGTGTGAACCTAAAATCTCATGCATAATATCCAAATTTCTTACCGGTATAATATTTCCCGCGGCTCTGTACATAGCTATACGGCTATACTAGGGGACTCGCACGATGATGACGACTCGCCAAGAAACTCTGATCTTAGCTTCATCAATAAGCGACCAAGATAGTTTAAGCCTTCTCCATCTCGACCTCCACCCCAAAACAAATCATGTGGCGAAGCCTCGACAAGAACAGAACCGGTGGTTGAAAGAAGCATGGTATTCAAATGTGTGTATGTCGAGAATTTGCATTTCAGTGCCCTGTACATGACATCAATCTTTATGTTGTCCCAATCAGGCCTTACCTGCATACCCAAAACGTAATTTTCAATCCTCTTACAAAAATAGGAGAAGGAACACATGCTTAGACATAATAACAGGGGTCGCTGAATCTGATGTATGTTATAAAATAACTTGCCACATTTTTGAATTCATAAACCAGCATATACTGTAGTAACAACAACAACTACAATTTGCATATAATAAGAAACTTCCTATAGTTTTTGCTTCTTTCTTATATGCTTTTGATAACTAAAAAAAAACCACTGCAAAAGAAGGATTATGAATTGAAATACAACCAAAGTCATGGCAGAAACAAATGTATAAACCTAGTAAAAAAACATCTTTCCGGGAATAATCAAAGCAACAAACCTAGAAAATTGCTATATTAGAGTTGGAAAAATTGTAATGGCTACATACTGTACAAAAACTGATTTATCATTGTAAATCCAATCTTCAGTATGTTACTACATTCATAGAATCATATATGGCTAGTAAAGAATATAAGCCACAAGGGAAAATAACAGTTGCCAAATTGTCTGAGCCAGCAAATGAAAAAACTATGTATTAAGAGAGTGTTTCAGAAGAGTCTGAGAATCGCTTAGGATGATACCAGATCAGGTCGCTTCCTTTGCATTGACCTTCCTATTTTTGCAGCTTCTTCTGGACTTTTTGCAGATTTAATCTTTTCAATGCTATCTCTTGCAAGAGTATCATCCATACCAATAAACTTGTGAGCCTAATCATCAAATTATATCTGTAAGTGACTCAAAACCACAAAGATAGAATAGAGGCTACACAAAAAAGCAAGTACCTGGTAGTAATGCTCCACACTCAACCAAGTCACATTATCACCATTTTCACCAGGCATTTGAATGGGATGGGGAGAGAAATTTGACAATGCACCATAAGGATCCCATGTTTTATAGAAAAATATGATGCTTGACTCGTATGGTGAGACAGTAGGATCAACAGCATAAGTTTCATCGAGTGACGGAATAGTAGGCAATATGTCTGGTAAGGGCTGAAGAAATCCACTGATAAGCATGTCAGGCCCAACCTGGATTACAGTTTCAAATAACATGACCTCATTAAAGAATGAAAAAAGGCATTATATATCAAGAGCAAGGCCATTTTTTGTGAAATTGCTTCACTTTAATTATCCAATGGTAGAAACATTTGATGGATTCAATGTTAAACGCTTAGATCAGATGATACTTTATTACTTTTTAAAAGAAGAAAGGAAGCAAAATACTTCTAAGGGAAAAGTGAACCGATCCTACTAACCTGCTCATAGCAAACGTCAATTAGATTCAAAGCCTGAGACATCTCAACCATCCCAAGTTCACCCACAGGAGTTGGTGCATTCTTTCCACCAATGATTTTAGGAGCAACAAATGCATAGACCTGCAGGAAATAATGTGATCATAATCCCAACATGTTAAAACTTCACAAAATGATAAATTCAACTAAGCCAAAATAACTCAAGTTGAATTCAACAGCAAGAAGTACAGTTGCCCATAGAAATGAAGCGTTTTGTAGTGTTAGTGACCTCACCAATGAAAATGGAACCCCGCCCCTAAATAAAACAGCCACTGTAGAATACAAATGAAAACAACTAGGCCAGGATTATAGAGGGATTGTCACAGATGAAAGGAAGATTCTTTTTATTCTTGTCTTAAATTTTATTTCCCTTAGAACTTAATTACTTGTGCCAATTAAAATAAAGACAAGAAAATTCATTATCATGTTAGGCTCATGCAAAACTTCCATTTGGTTTTTCCACCTACCTGTTTCATGTGGCCTAAAGATAGAGCATCATTGATGCATATTTTGGTGGATGTTCAAAACATCGAAAAGGATTCAGTTAACAAGGCTAGGGGCGTCGTGATTATCCATAAGTTTATCCATAACAGGGCTGTTGCTTTTAATCACTATAATCTACTACTAAGCATTAAGATGGTTACAAGAATATAAAAGCATCTTGCTTACAGCTATATAATAATAAAAGGTACTTAATTCAATTTTCACCCACAAAAAGGGGGGAAAAAAAGGAAAACTGAGAAGAACAAGTACCTTGTGAATTACACCAGATGAAATAGCAGCTGCAGCTAATGTTCCTCCACATTCCCAAAATATTGAAAGATACCCTCGATCATGAAAATACTCCATAACATCTCGTGGATTTAATATGTCGAATTCAACAACTTCAACTCCTTTAGATGCAAGCAGCTTTTGTAAACTCCTCCTTGCACCTCTCTGTGTTACCACTATAGTAGAAACCTCAGACATGTCCCATAGGTTTGCTTCCTCTGGAAGATTGAGGGTCTGGGACATTACTATACGAATAGGCATATGCCCACCTCCATGTCTGGCAGTCAGTCTTGGATCTGATTACATTTTGAAAGATATAAGGCACAAAAATTCACATCCCTAGTTTCGTAGGGGGGAAAAGGTAATACTCACTGTCCTTCCGTACTGTGTTTCCACCCACAATAACAGCATCACTTCTACCCCGTAGCTCAAAAACCAGATTTCTAGATTGCTTACTGCTTATCCATGAGGCATGGCCACTGCTGGCGGCAATTTTCCCTGTCGCAGCAAAAGAAACATAAGCAGTTCAAACAGTGTAGTGTGTAACCATGCAGTTCTATATTCTGCCAGAATTGGTGGCCCTTAGTTAAGTTGTACAAACTGAGAACAAAATTAAAAAAACTAATTAGGAAAAATGAATAAAATGCTCACCGTCAAGGGTCATAGCATACTTTAGAACAGAAAAGGGAACGCGTGAAGCAGCTCTACAAATTAAAGGAGCATTGACAAGAATACAAGCTTTTTGGGCATCCTGCAAATAAAACAAAGAGCATGCCAATGCGAATATGTGAAGAAAAAGTAAATCAATCAACCCTGTAAATCTCCACTAGAAAACCAATATTTCATTCAATAAAACAATAATGCAGATCTTCTCTCTTCCTCAAATTCAAACAGAAACTAAAAAGATTTAACATACAAAGAAGGTAATGATGATGGTGACAGGTGAATTGCACACACCTCCATAACTTTGCTTGTGAGGTCCTCACCAAGGAGATCAACCTGCAAACCTTGGCTCCTCAGTGCACGCACAGCATTGCCCCTGAGATGCTGCAATGGATTCCTCATTCCAATGACAACCCTTTTGACCCCTCCCTGGTTGGTTTCACAGGCATGGTCGTTTATAAAATATCAAATATCAACAAGAAGCACAAACTAGAGACAACAAATAGCATTGTACACCACAGCGACAAACGAGATATAAATTTTGGTAAGGACTAAGTCACCAAATTTATCCGTGAAAAAAAAAATTTACAATATTGGGCATGTGAGTCCTGATACAGAGAAAAAATTTAACAGTATTTCAAGATTTAAAACGTCATATTTACAGACTAACGGGACCTTTCTAAATTTTCAGAAACTATGCTGAGGTTTTTCCAAGGATCAATGTACCCAAAGATTTGTTTCTTTGTGGACTAGAAATTTAGAGAGAAAAAAAAAAGAAAACAAAGTCAAACCTGAACAAGAGCAGAAACAGCTGCATGATCGCCATGGCAATCACCAGGTTCCATGTTGAGGTATGCAGTGGCCCCGCGGCAAAGCTCCCCTGCAGCTGCCACAGCTTGTGCCTCGGCAGGAGTGGTGCCCTGAGCATATAGGTAGGCCTCACTAGCAACGGCGCCAGTCGGGGTGGTGATGACACAGCCAAAGTTTGGGTGGGGAGAGGTGAAGCCAGCAGACTTGTCAGCAAGAATGGCTGCACGTCGGACAAATGCAGCATCGAAGGCATGAGGTCCATTGTTGGAGGTGCTGTGGGATGATGCCTTTGCCATACATTTGCAGATAATGGAGGCCGGGCTGAGATTCAGACACAACGCCATAATCAACACTCACTAGCTTACTTGTCTTTGTAGCTTGCTTCACTCTCTGTGTCAGTTTGAGTTTTGTATCTCTGTAACAAGTATAGTGGATCCTAACTGCCTAACTGCAATCAGTGAGAGAATTGTGTTAGAACCAACCTCCCTTCTGGGTGTGTTCTTCACCGTGTTCTTCTTCCACTATCTGAATTTAGCATTCTATCCCTCTAACTCTAAATTTCAACAACTTGCAAGTAGCAGTAGCAATACAAAAAGTTTATATTTCAGAATTGCATTGTTCCATTACTCTTGATAAATCCTTCTCAGTATTCACTGGTCAGCTCATATCATTGCACTATCGGTGAGTGACCATATCAGCTATGAGGCATTTCATCATACAACTTGTGTGCAACCATACAAAAATGCCTAATGCAGATGGCAAAAATCCATTATTCAATCCACGATTCTAAGAAGTTTACAATATTCAAAATATCTTTTTTAAGTTTGTTTAGATACAACAAAGAAATGAGAAAAATGTTACCGTACCAATGGGTGATTCTCAATTCTCAAACAGTGATGAGGCCAATCTCGCACGAGATGCACGTGCAGGTCACGTGTGGCGTTGAACATGCCAGAAGAAAGAGGAGGCTGGCGACTGACTACATACACTAATTTATTAAAAAGAGTAAAGTATCGTTTTTGTCTCCAATCCTAACGTTTAAATCGTCCTTTGTATTTGTAAAAGTGATTTAATGTTATCCTGCCATCAATTATACATCATGAACACTTTAGTTTGAGTTTTAAAAATCTCTTCTTGAAGTTAGAATACAAATATTTGGAATATAATCGATGATCCACTCCGAAAAATAGCTCATCAAAAGTTGAAATTAATTCCTACAACATTTACATAATTCACTTTTCTAAGGACATAATTGAATCTAAACACAAATAGTGGGTATAATATTAAAATCGAATACATCCAAATAAGACCTAATTGAGAATGAATACATCTAAGTGAGAATAATTAAAAAATATAATTTAATTTATTAGTATAATTAATAGTAGAATAACATTGAATCCCTTTTATAAACGTTAGGGATACAAATAGAACGATTTAAACGTTAGGGACACAAATAAGACTTACCCCAAACGTTGGGACAAAAATGATACTTTACTCTATTAAAAATGATACTTTGGTTTGTTTTTCGTTTTAGAGAAAAATAATAGTTCGTATTATTTTGAATTCGGATAGATTATTTAAATATTTTTTTATTACTTAATATTCATTCTTTTTTTTTATCAGTAATAGTCCGTGACAAAACTGATTCTCGATCTTTCTTAACTTCCAGTTCAACTTCACAAGTCACAACTCAACCTCCGAGCTGGTAATGATTTTTAATATGATCTAGCATTCTAATGTGTCCTCATTTGTTGTTGATTCACGATGTATTGAGGTAAATCACTTTCCCACCATTGGTGCATATACATTATTCTAACAATAAATACACTAACAGAATCATTTGACGAATAGATTGACTCCTATGCCTGTTACTTTCAATTAATTTTTTAATATGCATGTTAAATAATAAATTTTATTATAACAACAATTGGATTTTAAAAATACTTTTGAGACAAATTAGTCATTTTTCAAAATAAGAAAAAGATCAATTTGTCCGACAAAAATAATTCTCAAAGACTCGCAGAGAATAAGCTAGGACTTCTTTTTAAATAGCAATAATACTATGATAACCAAACACCGAAACCACAAAACCAAAACAAAGAAAAAAAAAGGAAGATAGAAAGCATAGCGGGTCACAAGGAATCCATCCCATTATTTAACACTCACAATAGAGTCAAATACAAAGTGAAATATAGAATCATAAGTGCCATTCCAAGCAGATCAAACTAAGGAGCCAATAATATCTCATAACAATAACAAGGTACAAGAGCCATCCACAGGGCTTGGTGTAATGTAAATGCTATCACGCTTATTCCTCCTCTTCTGCCTCCTCCAGCCAATTCACAAAGGATTCCAATGCTTTCACAAAGGTTTGCCTGTACCAGTTCCAAATATGTAATTGTGAGTCAAAACCAAAATAGAGGGGGAAAAAGGAAACACTATATGGTGTCATGTTTTCTGGCTTGCATTACCTGCCCTTCGTGTTTGTTCCTTTGCGGAACCAATGAAGGATGGTGTCTTCAGCCAGCACATCCTGCTCGTAGAGCGATCTAATAATCTCTGGGAACAGCTTCATCAGTTTTGCATCTTCGTAGCATTGCATTTGTACCTTGTACATCAGTTCTAGCTCCAGTTTCCCAGTGGTGCAGAATGTGTTCAACAGTTCTGCCCAGGTTTTTACCTTCATCATAAGATACACAAATTTTATCACCGGTTTTCATTACAATAACGCGTTAGAAACCAATTCATCAAATGGTTTTTCTTGATAAGCTATTAAATGGAAAATTCAATCAATATAAACTGGACTACCTATTATAACAAATAAACGCGGCATACATTAATGCTATAATGAAACACATGCCAGATGCTAAGCAATACGCAAATAGGTATAGATGAAGCAGGTTGGAGAGATACCTGGCGTAGGGCTGAATTTGCATTCTGTTGCTGATTTTTCCCTGACCACTGGACAGCATCCATCAAAACATCCCACAAGACCCGGACAACCTCAATATCTGGCAATTTAGCATCTCGGACCCGCACCTTCACATTCTCAATTACTTCAGATATATCAACCTCCTCCGTTATCTGAGTTGTCAAAGCAGACTTCATTTCCTTAAGTTTCACCTCAAATATTTTCTTCTCATTGTACTCGACCAATGCCACTAGTCCTTCCTTGCTACAAGGTGACATTGAACAGACATGTAATGTAAGTTCCAGCAAAGAGTAAAAGCAAAGTAAAATAAAATAAAATAAGGCATGCCAAACGCCATAGCCTATGAGTCTAAGTAAATAGCCACCTTCAAAGAAAATTTGCAAGACAAGGATAAGCAAAAGGCCACATTAGACAATCAATAAACTGAAAAAACAATCATCCGGCTATTGGAATAAACAGAAACAAAAAAAAACATGGAAGTGCAATGTCTTGTAAAAATAAAGTCCATCATACTACAATACCAAACAGTCTCAGTATTGATACATCCTACTCATTGATTTAAGAATTACCTGAAATGCTCAGAGAAAGACTCGTTGGATCTTTTTGTAGGAGGGAAAAACTCCAAGAGCTTATCCTCTACTTTTCCTCTTTTCAGAATTGAAATAAGATCATCAAGGCTGTTGTCAATCAGATACTCCTTAAAGAAGTCGGTTATGAATGACAGAACTAGCCCTTTGGCCACAAGGTTATCCTTAAGAAGTGGTTGGAACACGGTCTCTGGTGGAAGACCAGAGAGCTTCTGGGAGAATGCAAGTGCTGTGAAGATTGCCAGCTTTTTCCTCTCATTTTCCTCGAAAAGCTCCAAGGACTGGAGGAACTTTTGCATAACATTTTCGAGGTTCTTAATGAGGAATGGCCTTCGCCTCAAAATCTTTTGTATGTAGATTACAGATGGTAAGATGACTTCACGCTTTGGCTCACACTCTATTATAGAGTATGGATGGCGCTCCCCCTCATCAGGCTTGGTAGTTCCAGGTTGTGTACGACCCCCAGTGAAAACAACCTACAGTAATGAAAATTTGAGGTGTAAGCGATCCATGGGACATCTCAAGTCGTACATAAATCAAGTAACCAACTATGCTAAAGGATCACAAGACATTGATAGATGGCCTGATTGATGTTGCTCTAGATGGAATAAGTACGAAATAAAATATCAGACTCAAATGTCCTCCCATGTCATCCAAACAATGAAACTAGGATTTGTTGTTTATCCTATGTATCAAATATGCTTTGCAATGAAGAAAACAAATGGCCCCTTCATGGTGAAACACTGAACAATACGAATGAAACGTAAGGTAACTAGGATCTCTCTCATGCTATTTTGTGACCTCTGTCTAGATATGGATACATATGATGATATCAAAATAACCTGCATCTCAAACCCATCCACTGGTGTCCTCATCGACTGCCGATCACTATAAAGAAAGAAAAACCACGAGCAGAGAGTATAAAGAAATTTTTTGCACAAGCATGCACGCAAATTAGAAAATGAGGTCAACCATCTAAGCATCCCCACCATAATAGTTACAGATATGAAAGGCATGATACCATAGGACAATGATTTGACTTGCCTCAAAAAAGGTGTCACCGTATCTTGAGAAGTTAAGGTCTGAAGATTCAATGTTCTTAGCAACAAGTTCCTATAAAAATAAATCACCAAATCAGAATATTGAAATTATCATGAGTGAGAGTGCAAAATGAAAATGGTCAATCAAAAAACATTATATAAAATGCAACAGTAATATTACCAGATCACCAGCATTATCCAAATAAATCTGGACCACTGCATCCGCGAATGCTGCAGGGTCCAGCGGCGCTGCAATATTCCGTTTGCGGGTCTTAATCCGCGTGCCACTGTAAATGAGATCAACAATGAATAAGAACCCAAATATATATAGGAAGTACCATCATAATATCAGCTCATAACATGACCATGTTATACAGGTACATAGCCAGAAATATTTGAGAGTAACATGACTTAAGTGATCAAGCTCTAGATTGATATGAATATTCTATTGCCCATTCTGTATTGAAACTATGTAACCCTAAACTGTGACAAAACATAGTTCGTTTAGGACAAGTTTAGATGTTAGGAGTAGAAGGTACCATGTTCAAAGTTAAAATTCTGTTTTCTGAAAGAAAGATTCTTTAATTAAAAAAGAATCACTTTTTTTTAATAATAAAAAACAACTGCTCCCTTGATCTACAATACCACCATACATAAACATAAAGAGGGGGAGAAGAAGATTACAATACTAACCCAAGAGTGGGTCTCTCCTTCGAGCTGCAAGAAACACAAATCACGATTAGTAAGGGGTTAAACAGTATATAATTTTCAACCACTAATCATTATACACACTTTCCATGACTAGAAACAAAAAAGAACAATTTTTATTCGAACAAAACACAACATGATATGATTAGCTCAATAATTAAAATCAACAGAACCACCAAATTGATGCCGGATCAGCTGGTGCCAGATTTATCACCAAAAAAGCAAGTGCTAGGTTTTCTTCTTTCTCAAAGAAAGAAGAAATTTTCACAAGATTCTAAAATCTAAATCCTCTGGATCTAAGAAAGATCACGAGATAAGAAAAGATGAAAGATTTTCGATCCAATAAAGGTAATAACGGAAAAAAAATATTTGATGGTAGCTAGAACGAGATCGCATCGCAAAGCTTGGATCAGTGAAATGATAAGGACAGAAGCAAAATCGCAGAGGTGGAAGTAAAAGGAAGAAGAGTACCTCATAAACCAAGACGAAGAGGAATCGGAAGATCGGTGAGTCTGCGACTCGTTACTTTTTTAGAGAGAGAAAGTTAGAGAGAGAAACAGAGAAGAAGAAGAAAAGAGAATAAAGAACGTAACTTTGATCAGCACCGGCCACCAATATTTATGTTGTATTCTTTGTTTATTGTTAATTTTAATTCGTTGTTTATTGTTAATTCGGTGATTAATTATTAATTAATTAGTTGTTACTTTACTACTCTTAATTGTCGGTTTAGCATGTGAGGATTGGGGTTTGAAAATTGCAATGGTTAAAAATTACAAATGAGGTCTTTTTTAATAAATAGTATTCATTTTATGAATTTAATTTTTTAGTTAATATTAACTAATTTTTAAAATAATATTTTATTTTAAATTATAAATTTTAAAAAAATTTTAATTATGTTTTTTATTTTTTATAATATTTTCAATAAATTAAAAATTAATTTGTTATAAATATGAACTTTATTAAGAATTTATAGTCAATAAATTAATATATATATAATATAAAATTAAAATTCTAACATTTATTTAAACACTAATAAATTAATTACTTGATTAATTTAAAATTTTATTACTGCTTATTATATGGATTGATAAGAACATGAATAGTTCTAACTTCTAAGCAAGTTACCGATGTAACTAAAAGAAACAAAGGAAATGTTGGGTTAACCAAAATTCAAGTAAATAGCTCATTCGTTTTATTAGGTTTAGGTTGGTAAAATTTTTTAAATATGTGTTTGTATTTTTTAAAAGTATAAATTTTTTATTTTTTATTTGATAAATAAAAAAAATTATGTATTTGTATTTATAACTTTTAAAATATCGGAATTAGTTTTTATGAGCTATTTTAAAAAATAAAAATTTTATCAAACTAATATTAGAACTGTGCCACTTTAATTTTTAGGTTTAATTACTGTGTTAGTATCTATAATTTTATAAAATTTTTAATCAAGTCCAGAACACTGTTTTTTTGTCAAGGCCTAAAATGACATTAAAGCCTTTTTAAGGCTTCATCCTTTTAGAGTTTTGGGTATGTCAAACCACAACGAAAAACAATACCAAAAACAAAAGTGCATTACAATGAATAAATTTGAATGAGGCCTGGTCCATGGAGTATTTCAGACCCAAAAAGAAGAGTCAATGAGCACCAACAAAAACATGAGCTCTTGTTAGGCCCCTGTAGTTTTCTTCTTTTGGGTTTAGCCTCTCTTTAAATACAAACCAAAGCAAAAAAAAAAAAAAGTTTAGGACTGTAACTTTATTAAATTCTAGTTTGTAACCAACAAAAGAGAAGTAAGTAATTCTATACTATTGGATAAATTCTCACACTATTAAAAATATCGTTGATAACTGTTTAATAGCTGTAAATCACAAAAATTGCTGCCTTTAACACTCCTAAAAAAAATTATGTAAGTTGGCATAGATGAATAAAAATTTGTGTCTTTTAGTTTTAACCATTCCCTCCATATTCGAATCTTTCTAGAGGATGGAAATAAAACTTTATTACTTGGAAGAATTATCTATTTTGTGTCTCTGCAATACTCGAAAAATTATTGAACTTTCGGTCTGAAGAATACCCATGGGCCATGGTTTAAAAAGGGCTTCTAGTATAATATGCATGAGAGAGTGGGTGTATGTATTGTATATTTCTAGTGGTATATATGTATTCTTTACTGGAAAATGCATTGAATTTGAATCCTAGCTGTGACTATGAAATAGTTATATGAACCCATGGAGAAGAGAATGTGTGTATTTTAATTTTTAAAGTTTAACTTGACCAAAAAAATGTGATTTTTTACTTCATTATACTTGTTTTTTTGGGATAGAAGATTAATGTTTATCAATCACAGTTTAACAGCTAATTCGTATGACAGTAATGTGTTAAACTCAATTTGATATTTTATATAATTTAATTTAATATTTCAACAAACTAAATGTTTAGAAGTAAATATATCAATTTAATTTATTAAAAAAACCAAAATGGAACTCATATTTTTATTGGAAGTCAACTAGTTAGGCTATCATGCTTACAAGGAAGTGCACCTATAAATATTTAACTAAATTGATAATGAAAGAACCAACTTAATTTATAATTATGAAACCGAGATCAAATTAAACATATTTAAAACACAGAAATCAAAATAATTATCTTGGGAATCAAATTGAGCTTTCTCTCCCATTACATGACATACTAAATATTAACGTAACAAGTTAAAATGCTGATATGATCAAATATATCATATCAATATTTAAACCACTATATTAGTACTTAATAAAATAAACAAATAATTATGGACTAAAATATATTTTTTAATTTTACTAAATCAAAACTAAATAAAACAATTTATAAAGAATAAAACTAAAAAAAAGAATTGGAAATTGATTGAAACCCGAAAAGTTAAATGGTCTTCATTTTTTACGAATGATATGGGACTGAATGAAAGGAGACGTAAAAAAAATGTTAATATTTAATACATTAAACTTCTCTAAAATAAAAAAATAAAATTTTAATTACCATTAAATTAAAGTAATGAAATTTATATATAAAATAAAAAGTATAACTTTAATAATAATTAATTTCTTTATTACCATTTTATAATCCTCCTATTTTAAAAGATTTTTTCCTAACTTAAAAATATATTATTAGACCCTCTATAGCCTATTTCCTATACACAAGTTTATATCTCAATTCAAGTGTCCTAAAAAGTTCCCCAAACATTCTTAGAACTTTTCTTTTTATATATTGGATTAAAAATGATAAATCCTTTAAAAATGATTTAAACTATGTGTTATATGTTATTGTAGATTTTTACACAATATTAGCGAAATTTTGTTCCTTTATAATTAAAATAATATTTTTTACAAAATGTTAACAACATTTTATCTTTTATAATTAAAATAGTATTTTTTTTATAAAACGTTAGTAACATTTTGTCTTTTCATAATTAAAGTAATATTTTTTACACAACATTAATCTTTTATAATTAAAATAGTATTTTTTTACAAAACGTCAATAATATATTGCCTCTTTTTAATTAAAATAATATCTTTATAATTTATAATTAAAATATATTTTTATAAAATGTCAGTGACATTTTATTATCTTCTAATAATTAAAAAATATTTTTTATATTACCATCATAATAATAATATAAAATACTAAAATAATTAAAAAAATTATATTTTACACTGAAATTATCTATATTTAAAAATTTTAGCCACATTCTTAATGCTAAATTATTAAAATATTAAGAATGCCATGCATTTAATTTCTATAAATAGAATTTTCAGCATTAAATAATAAAGTTAACCCTAATATTAATATTTTGACATAAAACAAAGAGGCTTTTTTCAGAGGAAAAAAAAAGTTGGTAACAAAAGACACCACGAGGCTTGGAGAACGAAGATCAATTGGATCCTCATTCCCCACGAGTTATAATTTAAACTATACTATATATTATATCTTCAAAGATTCAAAAGCATACCATATGAAAATAATCATTAAGAAATTGCACCCTCGTGTCACACGCACCCAAGCTACAAAGAGTGATTGCAATTTAGTGTGATTTTCTTTTGTTTTGTTCCATCGGCTTAAGAAATCATAAAATCAAATATAATCATTAAAAAAAACCTAATCAGTTTTTCTAGAATTTTTAGTAAAATATTTAAGGTCTCAATACTTAATAACTATTAGTCGCTAAGTATTTATTTCCAAACAGTTTTCCCATCAGATTATTTGTGTACATTGAGAGATTCATATGAAAATTTTAACCATTTTTAAAACATATTGTGTCTTTATCAATTAAATAACAATAAAAATTGATTTATCTAATAAAATAAAAAAAAGTCAATGACCGATCTTATAATTAAAATGTCTTACTAAAATTTTTTAATAACTTATTTAGAATATTACTCAAAAAGAAGTTGTAAGAATTTTTAAGAGAATTTTATTAATTCGTTTCAGATTTAAATATTATTTAAAGGTTTATCGTTAGTCAATAAATTATTAAATGCACAACAACAAAAATATTTGATAATAAAAAAAATATTTAAAATCAGCTAAAATTTGTCTTATTTAACATTTTAAAAAAAAAAAGTTCAACACAACAAGGTGGAACATATAAAATAATAAAGAACAACTCGACAACTCAAGTCATGACAATCCCTAGTTATCTTCGGCATTGACATCAACAACCATAGGGTTCACCACCACTCTACTCATCGAAAAGCAAGAAGGATCTACTAATAATATCCACCATACGTGAACTTTGATTCCTGAAGATTCTATCATTCCGTTATAGCCAAATTGTCCAGATAACAGTAAAGAAGTCAATCACCCACCTCCTCTTCTGACCTCTTCTTGCTGCAGCATTCGTCCAACTTTCAAAGTGTTGTTTGAGTGTACCAGGCATGGTCCATTGCCTTCCAATAGTGAATAGCCAAGCACACCACACATGTCAGGAAATCTCACAACCAATAAACAAATGAAAAGCAAACTCCACAGACTTACCACATAAGCACATGTACGGTCATTTGGGTTAATTACACCTAGTCTACACAGTCTGTCCTTAGTATTCACCCTCCCCACCAACACAAACAAAGAGAATAACTCAATCCTTGGTGGAACGAAACCCTTCCAAATTGCACTTGCGAAGCTATAGCTTCTTATTTCCTCCGGGAGAACCGCTTCCTGCACACCTGCACAAATGAGTTAGTCGAATAAATACCAGATCTATCAAATTTCCAGACCACTCTGTCCTCCCTCTCAGATGTTAGTTGAACAGACTGTAAAATCTGATGGAGTTGGTTTACTAGTGCCAACTCCCACTGAAAAAGCTATCTCCTCCATTGAAAATTTCATATCCACTCTAATCCATTCCAAAATTTGCAATCCCCAATAACAGAACCTTTGAGGTTTGAGACCTAGAAAAGCCTTGGAAACAACTCTTTAAGAACACCGTGAGGTAACCAGATATCCTCCCAGAACCGTACTGTTCTGCCATTCCCTACATCCATATACAAATCTCTGAACATTTTTTCACTCACATGTGGCTCCCTGATTTATAACTGGCAAATATCCTTCCAAGGACCCCCTTATAGGTACAGGCTGACCACACAACATCTCATTCGGATTCAAGTTATTACAGGAGCAGATGACTTTCTTTCATAGGGGACAATCCTCTTTCGAGAACCTCCACCACTACTTAAAGAGCAAAGTTGTATTCCGAATTACTGCGTCTCTAATTCCCAGACCACCTGCGTTTTTTGGAGCCATCACCACTTTCCATTTTACTAATGGTATCCCATTTTTTCCGTTTTCTTTACTCCACAAGAAGCACCTTTGGAGTGAGATCAACTTCTCCGCTACCGCCTTCGGCATCTTGTATAGGCTAAGATAGTATATAGGCAAACTATTCAGAACAGACTTAATAAGAACCAGCTTACCTGCTTTGTTTAGGGTATTTGCTTTCCACAGACTTAACTTGTCTTCCACCTTATCAATCACCGGTTTCCAAGTCTTCACAAGCCTCAGGTTTGGTCCAAGAGAAATGCCAAGATATCGGATTGGTAGAGATTCCTCCTTGCATCACAGCAACTGACACATCTTACGCGCCCAATGCCGATCACTATTAACTGGAATGAAGCTAGACTTCTCAAAATTGATACTCAACCCCAACATCAGCTCAGAGCAACGTAACAATCGCTTGTAGTTCCTGATAGTCTCTTCCTCAGTAGGACAGAAGAGAATGGTATCATCTGCAAACTGTAAGTGCGACAGCTCAATGTTATCCCTTCCAACGAAAAGTGGATAGATGCGGCCATTCCTCACTGCCTCCCCAATCATCCTATGTAGCACATCAACAACTAGCACAAACAGAAACGGCGATAAAGGGTCTCCTTGTCGTAGTCCCCTTTCCATCTTGAAAGGCTTAGTGGGGGATCCATTTATCAAAACCGACATAGACACAGAGCAGACACACTCCTTAATCCACCCCTTCCATATATGGCCGAAGCCCATCTTCTGCAAAACAATATTCATAAAGCTCCATTTGACCCAGTCGTATGCCTTTTGAAAATCAAGTTTAATAATCGCAGCACTCTTCTTCCTAGCCTTCAACCACTGCACAGTCTCACAGGCTATCAATGTCCCATCATGAATTTTCCTGCTCTTCACAAACGCACTCTATGTCTCTCCTACTAACCCTGGCATGACCTTCCTCATTCTCCGAACCAATACCTTAGATATGACCTTATATACACAACCCACCATACTAATCGGCCTGAGGTCTTTTATTTCTTTAGCCCCAACAAACTTCGGCGCCAGCGCCACCCAAGTGATATTCGAATCTCTAGGTAACCTAGAAGACCGAAAAAAATCCAAGACTTCTCCGGTAAACTCCTGCCCAACTTCTTCCCAACATTTCTTGATGAAATTCATATTATATCCGTCACTTCCTGGTGCTTTTGTTGACTCGCAATCCCATACTGCCTCCTTTATCTCTTCAACAGATGGCATCAACTCTAGTTCTGCTGCCTCTTCCACATCTATCTGCATTATTAACCCATCCCGAAAGCCTACGTTAGGTGACACCTCCTGTTAGTACAAGTCCTTGTAGAAATCTCTTATAGCCACCTTAATCCTGGCTTGATTCCTCACTACTCTTCCATGAATCATTAGAGCATCAATACGGTTGTTCCTCATTTGAGCTGAGGCTAAATTATGAAAGTACCGAGTATTTTTGTCCATCTCCTTTGCATGCTTGGATCTTGACATCTGCTTCCAATGTACCTCCTTCCTGATATACCACCTCTTACAAGAGCTGACCAGTGCCTTCCTTCTTGCTTCCAAGGTTCCATCATGCACTCCATTACTGACTATATCGTCTACTTTCTTGATCTCCTCCTCCAACTTTTTAATCCTCATGTCCATAGACCAAAATTCTCTCTATGCCATCTGCCCAAAAGAATCGTCATGGCCTTTAACTTGTTCAGGAACCGCACCTCTCCTAGGCTTCAAGAACCCTTCATGAGTGAACCATGAATCAAGACTTCGAAAAGGTCTCGGGCCCCTTCCGACCCTTGCAGCTTCCATCACCACTGGGCAATGATCCGATAACCCTCTTGGACCACCTCGTAGCCTTATATCAGGAAACTCTTCTAGCCATTCCAAAGTAACCAACATTCTATCGATGCGGCTACAAGATTGGCTCCTGAACCAGGTAAACAGGCGGTCAGATAAGTCTAAGTCCACTAGTTCCATATCCTGAATCCAAGATTTGAAGTCCGCTGCCGACCCCGTCAAAGTAGTAGCCCCTTTTCGCTCTTCCACTTTAACGACCTCATTAAAGTCTCCCATAAAGCAAAAAGGTATTTGGCATAACCCAGATAAAAAGCTCAGCTCTTCCCACAAAACCAGCTTTTCATTCCTAGTATGCGCACTATACACTAAACAAATAGCACAACGAAAACTACGCTTGATCAGCTCCCCCTCCACGCACAACCATCTATCTCCTTTATAACAGTTGCCTATCTTAAAAATCGTTTCATTCCACATTAATAATAGACCGCCTGAAGCACCTTCTGCCCCGACATACTCCCATCCTACCGCATCATTTCTCCACAGTTACACAAAACATCAAATTTAGTTACTACCTCTCTTTTAGTTTCTACCAGGCCTAGCATATGTATATTAAAATTTCGCCTAAAGGTTTTCACCATACTCAATTTTCCAACTCCCGCTAACCCCCCTAACATTCCAAGAGTTAAAAATCATTTAAAACCAGCTATACACACCTTACTCCGATTTTTTGGGCGACAATGAACTCACTATTCGACTAATTCAAATTGATTATTATTTTTTCTTAATCTAAATGCATGGCAATTAATTTTAAAATACCCAACCATAGTTTTAGGTTTAAAGAAAGATAATAGATTATATTGTAATATGCCTTTTATCTGAAATTCTGAATACTAGCCTTTTATATACATTGTTCTTTTGAACAAACTAACATACTAATTAGTATATAAGCTATTATAGGAACCGAAAGTTTATATTATAACAAAAATAATTTTAAAAGATATAAATGTAAATAAGTCTCTAAAAATTTTAAAATTATGAAACAAATAATTAGATATTAGAAGTATATTTTTAAAAAGGTTCTAAAAATTATATTTTAGTATATTTTTTTAGGTGTTATTAAAAAATAAAATATTTTCATTTTTAAAATTAATAATATGACATCATATGATATTTTTCTTATTTTTTTATGTGAATCACCAAAATCTTTTCAAAAGAAATAAAAAATATAAAAATTAAATTTTGCTCCAATTTTTATATACATCTTCTAAATAGTTATCTAAATATTTTTTTAACAATTCAGGTAAAATACACAAGTCATTTTTTAAGTACAAAATCTATTTTTCACTTATAAAAGAAAATGAAAAATATTAAGGCTAATACCTTTAATGCAAAAAGGAGATCATTGACTAATATTAATTCAAATATGAAGTAAAAATAAATAAAAAATATTAATCACCTATTATTTTAAAAAATATTATCATTTGAGAATTTATTTATCATTTATATTTTTAGAAATTATTTTTTATCATTATTATATATTTTTAAATATCATTTTAATAATTTATCCTTAATTAGACATAAATCTACATTTTAGTATAAAATCTCAAATCAGAATCTACGATAAATTTAAAAGTATTCACATCGTCAAATTAAATCTACCATTTTCCTAAAAGGGCTATCTCAAATACAATCCAAATTATATCACATCAATAAGATCTGTTAATTTATTTTTCGTGGATAAGTTACACATTTTAAGTAATAATTTTTATTTTTATGGCTCTAGTAGTATCGTACGTTAAAAAAATAAAAGGAAAAAGATGAAAACTATTAGAAGCAATTAAAATTTGTCTGATTAAGCTGGCCATTCCATGAATGCCATTTGGCTGTGAGGATTAAAGGATTTGATTCGAAGGGTGCAAATAAACCAAATTTATGAGAGCGTATGGGTGAAAAGGAGGGACCAAAACAAAATTACAATCACAAAATATTTATGATTTCAATTTTTTTTATAGTGATTCTTATTTTTCTAAATATAATTTATTACTAAACGGTCAATTATATTCTTTAGTTAATAAAGCATTAAAACTTATTCTACCATTTTCCCTTCTAATTAGTTAAATATGATTTAACTATATTATCTTTAAATTACTCAAAATTTTAAATTCAACCATAGTAATAAATAAAGAATTTGAATTAATTAAGTGATCGCCTCACTCATTTACTTAAATAAATATTAAAGATTTAAATTTCGCCTTATATATATAATAATTTATTAGTCAATAAATTTTTAAATAAATGTAAAATTCACACATATGAGACTTTGATCTGTCGGATTAGAGAACATCATAACAAAAAAAATTATGGTGATAAATGAAATATAACAAAAAGAATAATTTACAAAATTTAAGGAGGAGTGGGGGATTTAATGCTTTTGATATTTGAAGAACAAACGAAAAGCCAATATTATTATTAGCACACCACAATTGAATTCTCATTTATGTAAACATTTGAATTACAATAATTTGATTAAATCATAGCTTCAATCCACTTTTATTTATTTAACTTAAAATATAATAGGTCTCTCAAATAAGCATTAGTAACCCAAGTACAATAAAAAATTTTACAAACAAAATTGCTAAAAGCACTTATTACGAATATAAAAATAATTAAAAAAAATAAAGTACTTTTTGTGTGCTTTTAGAGCAATAAATATTTTTAGAGAAAGTATATGGAGCCAATGACCTAAGCGTACAATGTGTACAATGAAGGTTTAAAAAATATTAGAGATATGTTCAAGGTTACACTTTTGGGATGAGTGGTTTCATGACATGGTATTAGAGTTCCAGATCCGGAAGGTTAAGAGTTCGAACCTTGGTGAACCCAAAATTAGGCCATTAGCTCTCTAACACTACTCATATTTTTATTCTCCACTATTTATGTTGTTCAATTTGAGCGATGTGTGTTAGTTTAATATTATTTTCATTTTATTATTTCTTTCAAAATTTAAAATAAAAAATAATAACAAACCTATAATATTAACGTAAAAGGTAATAAATTAGAATAAAAAGTTAGTATGTTCTTGAAAAGCCAAAAAAATTTTAAAATGTTAGTATCCCATATTTGTGTAAAATATATGTACTATTTTATACTTTAAATTTGTATTTTATATTTTAATATGTATTTTATATAAATAATTAATTTAGTGATTAATTTAATTTATAATTTTTATTTTTTTAAAATATATCTTTTACATAATAAATAAAAAATATTTTTATATTATTATACTCAAATATAATTGATAAATAAAAAATATTTTTATATGAGATATTTAAGTGTTAAATTACTTTTATTTTTTTAACAATATTCTTAAAAAATAATTCAAAAGAATATTTTCTTAAAAAAAATAATTCAAAAGAATATTTTCTTAAAAAAATCACCAGATAGGTCCCTAATTTTGTTGTGGACATGTAATATGGTGGAATAAATTTTATAAATGGTTTTTGTTTAAATGGTGTTGGTAGCTATAGAATGTAAGCACCTACACAGTTTCGTCCAAAATTGAAAAGGTCAAATGATTAGTTTGAACGAAAAGCAGTTTATTTAATTATAAGAAGAGGGTGAGTACCCCTTACAGGATCCTTAATATAAAGGTGGGTCTCATTTCCGAAATTTCATTAATATTTTTGCGTAAATTAAGTAAAAAAGGAAACAAAACAAAGTTTGATGAGAAGAAGGGGAAAATGGCGCACTCTACGATCGCCGTTACACTGAGCCAGCAACTCTTTAAAAGGACCACTGTCCTCTTCCCTCACTCTTCTTTCAGATCTCGTTCTCTTCTTCCTTCTTCTTCTTCTTCTGTTTCCTTCTCTCCTAACTTTCATACTCCTCTTTCTTCTTCTTCTTCTTCTTCTTTCGCTCTCAGAGCCTCTTCTTCTTCTTCTTCGTCCACCTCCTCCACCGCTGCCATGGGTGAAACTATCGCCGCCGTCGATGCCGGAATGGACGCTATTCAGCGCCGCCTCATGTTCGAAGACGAGTCCGTTCTCTTCTCTCTCTCTCTCTTTTATTTAATTGAATATTTAATTATATGTTTTCGTTGACTGATTCTTTTTTGTTATTATTTTAATTTATTATTGTTGTTATGATATGAACATGTTTTTGTGTTTTTTGATTTTTTTTTTACTGTTGATGTGCGATTTGCATGACTTGTTCGTGAGATTGTGACGGAATGGAAATATGTCACGAATTGAAACTCCTCTCGGTGTTCTGTTTTTTCTGGTTACCTTTTTTATTTTTAAAGGAAAAAAAAAAAGAAGTAGTTCATTTGAAATGGATGGGAATTTGGATGCATGATGAGTGTATCGGTTGTGTTTGCGTTTTTTTTGGACGATGTCGGTTGTGGTCGAGGTGTGTTGTTGAATCCTGAAA
>NC_029775.3:112053373-112107503 GCF_000817695.3 Arachis duranensis
TTTTGTCGTATGAAAAATTGATGTAGCGCCATTGGATTGGAAATTTGGAATTGGATGCATGGTGATTGTTTTGGTTTGATTAAAATTGGATTGTTTGCTTATGCTGTTTGGTGTTGAAATTGAAACGGGGAATTTACTTATGCTTATGCTGTGTGTGTGTTTACTGTTGTGACTCTTCATAACAAGAGCTGATTAAAATGTTTTCCTCAGAGTTTTCATATATTCTGCTATGCTGCTGGTGTCCGTTGTCTATGTTAATTGAGTGAGGTAGTTAAAGGCAATTTGTGCTGTCATGGCGCCAAAATATGCACACTGGTGTCAATTTTCCAATTTAACCAAAGTAGTTAACAGCAGATTTCCGCCGTTGCGTGCCAAAAGGCGCGCACAGGTGTCTGTTTTCTTTTAACCATGGTAGTTGAAGGAAGTTTGAGCTGTTAATGCGCCAAAAAGAGCATGCTCCTGTCTTAAAAGGCAAATTGTGTCGTTAAGGCGCCGAAATCCACACTAAAGGGAAAATTGTGCCGTTAAGGCGCCAAAATTTACACGTGTGGCGTGTCGCGAGAGTAATAATTTGAAACCCCCAGGGATCCGAGGAATGAAAGTGAACTATTTGTCTGCTTATCATTAAATTTTCAAATAAATTAAGTACTCAATCTTATATTGTAAAAATTTAAAATTCATAACTTGAGAACTTAAGCTGTTTGTTGCTGACTATTTTTAAAATTATAAATATAGACTCTAATTAGCTGCTTTACATTGAAGTGAACAAATTTAATGGCTGCACTGATTGCGGTGTTTTTACAGTTGTCAATAAGACCATGAAGGTAGAGCTGCCATCTTAGTGAGAAGTTCTACCATTCTGGTCCCTGGCCTATTACCACTTTTCGCGCGCTTTGTAATTGTTTTATTCATAATCACGAATTGTGTCAGGATGAACTGATTGCTTGTTTCTAAACTTTTGTGTTACTTTTGGAGTTTAAAGAACGGTTTTCACCGTGGGATTTCTGAATGTCTATTGTTTGTGTTGTGGGTAGCGTTTTTACATTCTTGAGGTTAATGCACAGTTTTCCAGATCGATATCACTAATGCCTTTTCACTTTGCTTCTCTTTTGACATTTTAAATATTATATACTTCACTTTTACTTATGCATCATTTGTTCTTCATCTTGCTGGAATTTGTAATTGTTGTCTGTTGCAACTTTTCCAGATGCATTTTGGTGGATGAGAACGACCGCGTGGTTGGTCATGATTCCAAATACAACTGTAAGTGAAGCTTCCGCAAAAATGTGCTTCAATTTTATCTCCTAATTCTTGTTTTCTGAAGAATACATAGTTTTATGATGATTTATAATGTTTCTAAAATATGATGTTATCTTATTGCTTGAATGTTGCATCGTTAAATATTCCATGTTGACTCTTTGATATGATTTGAGAAAAAATGGTTAAATATTTTCA
The DNA here is from genome assembly GCF_000817695.3 of Arachis duranensis. NCBI lineage: Eukaryota > Viridiplantae > Streptophyta > Magnoliopsida > Fabales > Fabaceae > Arachis > Arachis duranensis. Next base: position 112,054,829 of record NC_029775.3, read on the forward strand.
ATTAAAGTTGTTGGCTGTCATGTAATACCGTGATATCCATTTCTGTGAAGCTTTTGGTGTGTATAATTGTTATTATGCATAGTCAGCATAGAATTGGTTACAGTAATTGTATTAATTAGTAGATTGTTAGAATGATTTACCAACAATGCGCCTTATTTAAATATAAATATTCTCTTTTACTCTCTGTATTGGTGCATTTTATGATACTTAATCCTGCACCTATGCAAGATAGCAACATGGTTCACCAATCTTGCATTTAGAAGATGTTTGCAAAGTTGTTCATTGTATTGTTCATTATAAACTTATTTTAAGTAATAAAAACAAACTGCTAAGTACATAGGATACAAGCCTAACATATGAATTAAAATTTCATATTTGCTGTATATTAGTGACAATCATTTTGAGCAAATGTGATGACTGGATACCAGAAATTAATGCAATATCTGGCAGTGCCATGTTGAAAAGTAACACTGGTTTCCAGGAAATGTTTTGGTGTTTTTATAACTCAAAAGTTATTTCTGTTGTTAAGTTATGCTGTTCCTTCTGGGCCCACAGCCATGGGTAATTAATTAGTTTGAGCATCTTCAATTTAGGTCACTTGATGGAAAAGATTGAAGCTGAAAATTTGCTGCACAGAGCTTTCAGTGTATTCCTGTTCAACTCAAAGTATGAGTTGCTTCTTCAGGTATGTATTTCCGTTTATAATTTTGTGTATGCTCATGAATAAAAGGTTTTAAATCTGCATGAAAATGATTAGGTGAGCTAGGGACCAGTCTTGGGTATATGTACAGGGGGATAATTTTTTAATATCAAGTATCAATTAATTCAATGGTGCACTTTTACAAGTGATGTTGTGTAGCCTTTTCTAAGTATGACAACTTGAGTCTGATCATTGTTCACTATGAAAACAAAGGACACACAGTCTTCATGGTCACTTGCTAAAAGTTCCTCCAAACAAATGGTTGAGTAACAAGGTCATAACTGTAACAACATTTATGATGTTACTTTAGTTGTTCCATTCTGAAATTTCTGGTAATATACCATCAGATAAATTTTGAATTATTGAACTATGAATAGTGTTGACATTTAAATGTATGTAGTTTGTGAGTTTATTCTTGTGCTATATCTGAATTCAGCCATTGCTTCTTATCTGTATTTTTCCGCATGCCTACGGGTTAGAACATCTGTATGTTTGCATGTCTGTTTTCGAATATTAGGCTCCGTAATTCGATGTCTTGGCTAAGATTCTCTATTTTTTATGAAGCAACGATCTGGCACAAAGGTAACGTTCCCTCTTGTGTGGACAAACACCTGCTGCAGCCATCCACTGTACCGCGAATCTGAGCTTATTGAGGAGGATGCGCTCGGTATGTTGTGTTTAGCTTTTGTTTTGTTTGAAAGACTATGATCTTCTTTGTTATCACTGCTAAGTAATGCTGCTTCTTGCATTTCCAGGAGTGAGAAACGCTGCCCAGAGGAAGCTTTTGGACGAGCTTGGTATTGTTGCTGAAGATGTGCCAGTTGATCAGTTCTTGCCTTTGGGCCGCATACTTTACAAGGCACCTTCTGATGGCAAATGGGGAGAACATGAATGTAAGCTGAGCTTAATTAGTTTCAAGCTTTAGGTTGTGTCTGTTTTACCTTATTATACCTGAAAATCACTTTTTAAAACTGAACAAATCTGTTTATTCATATTTAGATCTTTTTTGCTTTTCCCATGACGTAGAAGAATTGAGTTGTAAAATCTTTTTTTCCCCCAAAGCTTAAACAAATGCACCCTTAGTCAATCTAATTTTGTTAATTTGATCCTAAATCAGGCACGCACTATGGTTGTTTATATTCCAGATTTACCACACGTTTTCCTTAACTTTTTGCTTCAATTCCTTACAGGATAGATGTTCTTTTGTGACATCACTAACTGATATTTTCTGTGCCCTCTCCTACGATTGCAGTGGATTATCTGTTGTTCATCGTCAGGGATGTTAAGGTGAACCCTAATCCAGATGAAGTTGCTGATATCAGGTATGTGAATCGTGACCAGTTGAAGGAGCTACTGAGGAAAGCCGATGCCGGCGAGGGAGGCTTGAAGCTGTCGCCATGGTTCAGACTCGTTGTGGACAATTTCTTGTTCAAATGGTGGGACCATCTTGAGCAAGGAACTTTGGGACAGGTTGCTGACATGAAAACCATTCATAAGTTGAGTTAAAAGAAAAGAAATATATCACAGATGTTTAAGATATGGTATGAGGGGTAGCTATAATTTTAAGCAAATAAAATTTGGTCCTTATTGTATTTGTACCAAAAATATTTGAACTGATTGAAAATGATTTTCGTAGTTGTGGCCAATAATGTTGAATTGTTGATCGTGTCTGTTATTGATAATAACCAGAACTTTATTACCGCCGTGTATCTTATAACTTGCAGAACAATTCTATTATATGTGAAATAAAAATAAAAAAGAAATTAGGATTTTTACGTTTGCCAAGTGTGCTCTGTAAGAAGCTATGGTAGTTGTTCTCTTGATATTTTATGAATCTTTTTGGTTAAAAACTGCTCTCTCTAATCAAAACAACTTTTTTTTAAAAAAAATATTCACTATAATATACTGTATTAACGTGGATTTGATCTTTTCTCGTTTTTGGTTTTGGGTGATTTGCAAATATTGTTGTACATGATTCATGAGTTTTTTAACTATACTAAGGTAAGAACTATACTATATTTCTTCTTCTTTTAGCTTCTTATGAGTTCTATTTTTTTCTTTTGGGAATGCCTTTTCTGATGTAATGGTCTTTTGAGCAATAAAGTATCTAATACCTTTGATTAAAAAAAAAGGCTATACTATGTAAAATAATAAACAAAGAAAAGGTATCTGTTTTCAACTAAACTTGAGAGTTTTGAAGAATAGGAATTAAATGAAAGATAAGAATCGAATTATAAAATAAATAACTCCGAAGAGTTCTAGCAATAGAATTTCATATTGCTTAGAGATAAAGGTTTTTATAAGATTGAGCAATTCTTACCTTTAAGGCTATCATTGTAGCCGACTAGAGAATTTTTTATTTTTACTTTTTCCCGGAAAGCATGATTAGAGATCTATATCTTTTGATGTTAAAAGATAGTTATTTGAATAAAGCATGATTAGAGAGATTCTTTCTTTGTGGGACAGTGAATCAAGGAGCCCCGTGATCACGTGTGCAGATGCAGATTATAATCTTCTTTTACAGCTTAGCATATGTTTTTGTTATGAGTAGTAGTTGTGTTGCAGTGACACCCACCCTAGTAGTCTGCTGAAATTAAGAAAAGCACTTGTCTAGTGACCCTTTTCTATTATTATTATTTTAATCAAATAGCAGACGCCTAAGCCACTAAATTAATTCAGATAAGCCCCACTTTAAACAAATTCTAATTATTTAATTAGTCAGCGAGCTTTTTCCTTTGCCGGTGGTGATTAGCAATCTTAAACATATGAAATGTCTTTGTTCACACAATTAAAGTATCAATGACTTGGAGTTTGTTCACACCTGTACAGGTTTGTGTTAGATATATCCCAAATCAATCAACAACTCACGCTATTGTCCACTCTTCATTTGTTTTAATGTTTTATAATATCTTGTGGTGACTTGTGACAGTGATATTTTACTGTTACTAATAACTATTCATTGTCATGTAAATTTGATATGTTTGAGATCATATTTAACTTTAATTTGGGTGCTTGAAGGAATAATATATTAGAAAAAATATCCTTTCTTAATATAAATATTTTTTTCTATGATTATGATGATCTCCACTGATCAATAAATACTTGAAAAATATAATATATAATCTAAGAATCTGGCATAAAAACATTAAGAGTATAAATAAATAAAAATTGGTTTTTTCAATCCATAAATACATAATTCAATAACAACTGTACTTTTATACAAATATATGTATGTTTTTAGCATATAAATAATAATATTAAAGAATTTGAAAAAATGGAAAAAAATAATTTTTTTTGGTCAAATTTATAAAAGAAGAATGTTAAGGGACAACAATTTTTATGTTTTGTAACCATTAATTGGCTATCAATAATATTTTTAATAATGTGAGATTATATTCAATAGTAAGAGATCATTCACTTTTTTTTATAATTAAGTGCTAGTAACAAAACACAAAAATTACTGACCCTAAGACTTTTTCGTTACAAAAAATACACATTGTATATAATGCTTTTCTTTTTTTAATTAAATCTATTATAAAAAAATACTTCCTTGTCCTTTGAAAAAGCATAATAGTACGGTTATTAAGTTAATATTTAAAATTATTAAATAGTTTAATAAATTTAACTAAATCATGGTCTAGTAATGGTTAACTAACTGCACGCTAATCTTCGCCTAACATTAATACAGCATGAGACTACTCAATAATGTGTTCTTAAATATTAGACAGTGATTTAGCAGAGAAGGTAAAGGTGGGCGGTGTTGAAGAATCCGAGAGAGAACTCTATTTCTCTATCACCAACAATCCCATCCTCATTTCCGTACACTCTCACTCTTCTCTCTTCCTCAAACCGCCGCAGATCTATTCCCTAATCGGTGAGTCTCTATCTCTCTCTGGATCCCTCCTCTTCACAGATATTTCAATCTTTTGTTGATTGATTTATCTCTCTCTCTGTGCTTGTAATTTGATTTTGATTTTGATTTTCATTTTTCTCAATCTTGATTTATTTATTCTCAACTGATCGCATTCATCCCAATGCTAAATTCCCAATCCCTCTAATTACGCTAATTTCCTCCAACTCAGAACCTTAATGGAAATGAATTTAAGCTCTTTGGTGGTAGTTTATGTGTTTTACTCGTTTAGGGAGATACATGGAGAAAAGAAACTCTCAGGCACGCAACTAGAATGTGACATTTCTAGAATGTGACATTGACTTTGTAAAAGAGGGGTGATCAATGTAAATATCACAAATCAAAAGGTTTCATGTATAATATTGTCTAATCCGAGGGAGATAACTGTAATTTATCCTTATCATGGTTAATACTTAATACCAATCTAGCTTTTGATATACACCTTTTTTTCTCCCTCTTTAGAGTGAGTTACTCGTTCCTATGTTAATTGCAGTGCTTGTATGTACTTTGAGAATTTCATTAGCCATAGGCGAATGTGTGGGCTTAACACACCCAACTACATTGGATCGGATAGGTTCTGATACCATAGCAAAGACCATATTCTTGGACTTGTAATAGGCGTTCCTAGGGAAGGGGGAGTGCAGTCCTTAGTCAGCAGAGCTAGCTATACTTTTTGGAAATAAAGCAATATGGATTTTGTGTTCTATTTTACTCTTGCTAAGGAATTAGGTAATTTAAAGTTGCTTTATTTCACAACACACTCTCAGTTTCATTATAGAGCTTATGCCATCAAGTGTTGTCTTAATGTGATGTTTCCGCTATTAGTTGATTTATTTCTGTTATTTTGTTTTACCTGATAGTAATCTTTGCATGAACTTTATAATGAATTTCATGATATTAATTATAAGATGCCACAGACTTTTGATTTTGAGGTTTCTGTATGCAACTTGTCCTACATGCTTAAAGAGAGAGGGATGCTAAAGTCATAGTCTTCACTATTAAGGGTGTGTTTGTGAGTTCTATTTTTAAAGGAAAGAAGGAAAGAGGAGGAGGGAGGGAAGGAAATCCTTTCAAAACCCCTTTCCTCTCCTCCTTTCTCCTCTAAACATGCTAAAAATGGCATTTTATAAACCATTGGTCTATGGTCATCTGTTATCAACTTATCATTGTCTAAAATCTAAATCTTCCGTGCGAATGTTTGTTATGCCTAGGTGCTTCGGGTAAATGGCCTTGGTCACCACAGCCGAAGTGTGTGATGCAAACCCACAATTAATTTTGAGTGGCGAGCTTCGTGCCCTTCAGCCAGTTTTCCAAATTTACGGTCGTCGACAGGTCTTTTCCGGACCGATAGTTACCCTGAAGGTGTTTGAAGACAATGTTTTGGTTCGGGAGTTTCTTGAAGAGAAAGGCAATGGAAGAGTGCTTGTTGTCGATGGTGGCGGGAGCTTGCGCTGCGCAATATTGGGTGGCAACCCTGTAGTACAAGCGCAAAACAACGGATGGGCAGGTATCATTGTGAACGGATGTATAAGAGATGTGGATGAGATCAATGGCTGCGATATCGGGGTGAGAGCACTAGCTTCCCATCCAATGAAAGCTAACAAGAAAGGCATGGGAGAAAAGCATGTTCCTATAAATATTGCCGGGACAAGAATCAGTGATGGGGAATGGCTTTACGCGGACACGGATGGGATTCTGATCTCTCGAACGGAGCTGGCTGTCTGATTCCCAAAGTTCATGATCACTGCCTCCATTTTAAAATATCCATCAATCTGGATAAAGTGGTACATTGGAAAATTGAATGTAGTAATGTAGATACATTGAGTTTTTCTATCTAACCACTTTGTCTAAATTGACAGATATTTTCAACAAATGTAAGGACTATATTTAATAGGCATCTCCTTGGCCTGATGTAGTGCTTTCTGTGCTTGGGTTCTTGACCCAACAGTTTCCTAGTTTCCACTAAATTGTAACGTTATTAATCACCCATGATAATGAAAGTTGGTTGAAGTGTTTGGCCACTTTGACCAAATATAGAAGTACTCTCAGCATTCTGGAAAGATTGACTTGGATTGGAATCAGTATTTTGTCCTAAGATGATGATGATATGTAGCAGATAATTTTGCCCCCTCATTTTAGCGGGGTTCTCTTTATTGTTATTATTTAGAGGCTTGAAAAATATCATGTCTTAATATGCTTCTAAACCAATGGCTTTACCATAAAAGCCAAAGCTTGAGACTCTGAATCAAGCCATAACCCAGGGAAAACGCCAAAGCTTGGACATTATGTTTCACATGAAACAATCGCTAGTTTGAAAGAAGTTTTGATATAGCTACTTGTTTAGTCATACAATTAGTTTAGTAATACATGCTTGATTCTCATTCAATAAAGTCTCAAATTTGAATCTTTTAACAGTGAAAGAAAGAGAGAGAAAAGTTTACTCATTGAATGAATTAACCAATCACAACAACGTAAACATTCTCGACTCAAACAAGGTGGTCTCTGGAAAGGGAAAATATTAAGGTTACGTGGCTTGTTTCTGTTTCTCATGCAGATTGCCACGACATCACCTTGGAAGACACGTGTGCTTCCACACCATGCAAGAGTGCAGCATCTGTCATATGATCATATCTTTCTCTTCTCCCTTTCATTTCACAAAACAAATCACACAACTCTCTCTTTCTTTCTATTCAAACAATTAAAACGCTTCAACAATGGAGGAAAACCAAAAACCCTTTCTTCTTCTTCCAAAACCATACAACTTTGTATCAAAACTAGTAAACTTCCACGCAGACTTAATCTATAACTGCATAGTCTGTATCTTCTCTCCATTCTACTCACTCTTGTCCTTTGCCTCAGAGTTCTTTCATCAGGAAACCAAATACACCGCCGTAGAATCATCAGAACTTCATCAACAAGCTCATCATGGAGGAGGAACCACCACAACCACTACCACCACCACCACCATCACGGGGCTCTTCTTCAAGAAACTTGGGCTTGGGCTTCTGAGTGCTGCATACTTGTGCATAGTTCTGTTCTTGGTTCTGATCGTGGCAACGGTTTTGGGGGTTTGTTTGGTGAAGCTGTGGGTGGAGGAGCCGGTGGTGGTTAGAGAGAATGTGCATTTTGATTACACTGAAGAAAACCCTTCTGCTGTGTTCTCGTTTAATGGGGGAATGAGTGGTTTTGTTGGAAGAACAAAGAGGAATAAGCAGATAAGTGTGCCTGTTGGTCATATGTTTCATGTTTCTTTGCTTCTTGTCATGCCCGAATCTGACTTCAATACACAACTTGGTGTCTTTCAGGTTCCTGCACTTTCTCTCAATTTTCATTCACATTCTCAACATATATTAGCATAGTAATAACTTAATTAGGATCCCAGTGTATGCATTCCATTTTGTTTCAACATTGTGTTCACATGTCAATAAGGGAGGAGGATGAAATTAAGGTGAAGACTTGAACAGTTATTTTTATGCAAAATTATTAGTTAAAAGCTGTTAGATAATAATTTAGTTTGGGAAAAATTCAGATGCAATCGATTTTACGTAAAGTTAATAATTGAGAGCCGTTAAATAAAAATTTAATCAAATAAAAATGTAGTCAAATCAGTCAAATTATCTAACGGCCTCGGTTATGAACTTTACATGAAGTCAATTACGCATGAATTTTTTCCTTAGTTAAATATATCAAATGAGCCGACCGTTATTAACTAACAATTTTAACAATTTTACGTGAGAAGACATATGCATATGAATCTCCATCTAAAATTAAACCTCATTTGTTTCTTGTCAGTTAAGAATTGATAGATAATTTGGCATAGATTATAATCTAGATTATTAACTTTACATAAAGATATTTATAGATAATTGCACCAGAATTTTTCATTTTCATCAAATGTACTTTAGCTTTTGGATTATCTTAAGAGAAATCTTTCTTGAATATAGCTTTTTCACTTTTATCATATAACATTCATTCTTATTTATTTGAAAAATGTTTTAAATTTTTTTATTTGTTTTGCATTTAAACTAATAGTATAGAATTTTTTATTTTTCTATTAAAAATAAATGTTGACTCAGAGTCAACATACCACCGTTTACTATCACAAGTGCAGGTCCAATATCAATGGCCCAATTCTATGATGTTTTTTTATTTTGGTGTTTAAATTGTTTTATTTTTTTGGTAAATTAGGCAAAAGTACCATAGCTGCCACCTATCACCTATCAATGGATTGTTCATAATATATGTTGACGTAGAATAAATAAATGATAAATCCAAAAAAAAATTAAATAAATGATTGGTTAGATAACAAATATGTGTTTGTGTAGTAGACACCAACAAAAATTGGGTGAAGTTCGCAGCTATCATTTATTCATTTTCAAGAAGTATGAAAAATATTAAAGGACGATTAAAATTTATTTTTTTAATTATTATTTTTAGTTATCAACTCATTTTTTTTAAGCTAGTAATGGCATTTCAAAAACAATGGCCCTCTGTTCAAGTATTCCATAATTCATACCATGTGATGTGATGTAATTTATCCGTTTAAACATTTTGAATAAGAGAAGTATAATATCATAATTTTTATACCTAAAAGTTGTTTTTAGCTTATTAGTGTTTTCTAAAACTAGACCCATGCTACTTTACATTATATGTCACCCTAACAAATTTATAGTCTAATGTATATTTGCTGAAGAGTTAGCTACACTAGTTGTTGTTGTTTGTTGTGCAGTTGACAGCCGAACTCCTTACGATGAACGGAAACGTGATAGCAAAATCGAGCCGGCCATCGATGTTACGGTTCAGAAGCTCACCGATTCGACTAGCCCGGACATTGATGATGGGTTTACCTCTAGTACTCGGAGTGTCCGACGAAACCCAGAGCATCATTGTTGATATCTTGAGGCACAAGGAAGAGTATAGAAGAACCAAGGCCATTAGAGTAACCATGCATCCAAGATCAGGAACCTCATCACTTCCACAATTGTATGAGGCCCAAATCATGATCAAGTCACGGTTACCTTGGTCCAAAGAAGTGGTCCGGAATTGGAAATGGACCTTTTATGTTTGGGTGTCAATTTATGTCTACATTGTTCTTCTCATGTTCCTACTATGTTGCTATAGGAGACTATTGTTTCTAGTCACACCGGATTTGTTCGGCCGCGGCGGCGAGCTCCCAAGGGAAGAGCCTCCTAGAGAGCATGATGAAAGTGAGATTTCTGAGTTGTTGAGGAAATTGAGGAGGAGGAGGAGGAACAAGAGGAAAGCTATATCGGATCATGATGATGATGGTGATGGTGTTGAAGAAACCATTGTTGGATCTTCAGGTGAAACCATTAATACAGAAGATGTTACAGGTAGTGTTCCCGTAGAACAAGTTGATGAGGACTCTGGATCGGTGTGTTTTTAAAGGCTTAATTTTTAGAGTAAAAAATACTACGAAAAATGTTAAAAAGTTATCAAAATTTATTATTTTTGGCGATTATTTTGGCCGTCAACCCAATTTCTTTAGTACAGTAAGTGGAAAACATATTTTTAGTTTATATTTTTAAACATTGACAGTTAATTGTTAGCCAAAAAAATAAATTATGTTAGCTCTCTAGCATTTTTCAATATTGCGACAGAGTTAGTGTTTGTAACAAAAATAAAGTCGTTCTTAATTCGCGACTTTTGGATGAGTATAAAGAGATTATGTCATTTGAGTTATAGTCGGTTGATAGAAGTGAGAATAACTGTGTTTATAAACTTATAAATAGATAAAAGTTATTCGGTGGTTACTAAAGGCTTAAAGGGTTAATATGTTTAATTAAATTGTTTAATATATGTGTTAATATTTTGGTCATTATTTTTGGGTGAAGCTATTTTTGTGTTAATTATAAAAACTAGATTGAAAATTTACGCTAAATTTATCTAAAAAAAATTAGTATATTCAAAAAGTAATATATTATTTGTAGGCGTTACACAAGTCAAATGAAAATAATGTGATATTGAAGGGAAGGGTGGAAATAGGCCAAGATAGACTTTATTTCTAACAAGTTAGACATGTAATACGGTTTATTAGTCTCATTTAACGTCTGTTATAAGTTATTTACTGAATATTAAAAATAAAAATAATAGTCTTTAAATAATTAAAAAGTGTAAATACGATTTGAAGTCTTTAACATTATATTTTTCAGTATAATAAAATTATAATTACGTATTTTATAAGTTTAGGTCCCAGTGTGACCGACTAAGGTTCAATTTAGATAAATAATTTAATTAATTTTAAAAAAAAAATAGTTTAAATAATAAAATTTATATTAAAAATAATTTATAAATAAATTATTTTATATTTAATTTTTTAATTTTAAGTGTTTATTTAAAAAAAATAATAAAAAGTTTTTTTTATTTTTAGAGGAATTATTTTTTTAATTTTTTTATGAGTACTTAAATAATTTTTTAAAAAATTATAATTTGGTTTTGAAAATTGCACTAGATATTAATACTACTATTTTTTATAAGTCAGAAATTTAAAAAAGTAACTTTTAAAGTTTCTCAAATAGGTCTTTAATCACTTAAATAGTTTTTTAAGTTTTGAAAATTGCACTAGATATTTATACTACTACTTTTTATAATTTAAAAGTTCAAAAAATAACTTTTAAAACGGTTAAATAAAAAAAATAAAAAATATGGATAAAAATTTATGAAAGTTTAAAACTCTCAATAATCACAAATAAATATTCACAAAATTAATTTTTGTGGATACGAATATTCAATACTCCACCTTTCCAAGATTTACATAAATTAAAAAACGATGAGACATTTTCATTGTCTCAGTATGTAAAATGGGAGCATATAAAGCGCTATTAATTTTTGACAGTCTGTTGAATGCTGAAGAGACTTACACGTTCAAAATGAATAGCCTACTTCAAATATTTCATAGTGTATGGAGGTGAGACGATTTGGGGAGAAGTGAATCGCGAAGAGTATGGCTAGAGTGTTTTGGGGTTCCGTTACATATTTGGTCAATGGATACGTTCAAGATGATAGGAAGACAACGGAGGGAGGTGGTTGCGTGTGATAAAGTCATGGAATCGTGTACCTCATTTAGTATTGGACGTGTTCTAATTGATACTTGTGTTACGGATGTGATCAATGAATATATCCATATCACATTAGGTACCAGTGGATTTGACGTATTGGTAAAAGAGGTGGAACAGGAAGTATATAGCTTGCAATGTAGCTCGGAAAATGTGGCGCAGGAAGTCGAAGGTGGCGTTCACCGGAATAACGGAAGAACAAGGGTCTTTGATGATGTAGCTATAACGTCGCCAATATTAAAAAAATTGATAGATTACGGAGATTAGACAGTGGTAATGGTTACGGAGGGGCAACGAAAGGAGGTTGAAGATGAGGATAGAATGGTAAAATCTGAATCAATTTTAAATGAATGGAGTTTTAATAATTTAAGGCTCAATCAAACAAATTTGGTAACGCATCAGCCAATTAATGTTGGTACTGAAGGCTTAGCAGATTTTGGGGGATATAAAGAGAGTTATGAAGCAGATTCTGAACTTACCATCCCGTGAAATTATAAGTGTAAGTTTAATGGGCTGGTAAGAGGGATAAAAAATAATAAAGGGGTGAGGGATAACAATTGGGCCAATAATGTTGATTTTCAAAACAATTGCGATTTGGGCCAAGGGGGGACAAGTCCTGTACCACATGGCCAGGAGGGAGGTGTGCTTAGCTGTTCTAGGCTGGTTCAAGGCCAGCTGGGTCAGGTTGGTAAGGATCCGGTGGCAAGGACTGGGTCTAGCACTTCTCCAGTGCTGGTAGGGAGGACTCCTAGACCTGGAGGGTATGTTAAGGAGCATGAACGTAGCCGAGCCTCTCACACTGCAGACAGTGTGGCACGACGTCGGGTAGACTGGGTGGTGGCGTTGGTCTCGATAGCGGGCGACTGTGCCAGCTACAAGGGAAGCGACCGTGGTGTGCTAGGAGGTAGAGGCAAGTCAATGAGGAGGTTATCCCAAGTTGAAGTCGTCCAAGGCCTGTCGGTGGGGAGCTGGAGCTGGACAATGCTGGTGCGGTGAAGAGGACGGGAGGAAAGGCCAAACCGGTGGTGACAGGGGGCAATCGAACAAAATTTGAGCCTGCACAGGAATCTAGAACAGAGGCAGGAGGATATATGAAATGGGTGATGGAACATAATGAACTTTCTGAAGGAATTGAAGGCGTTCTTGTTACTGGAACGAAGCAAACATGTGAAGAGGATATTTGTGTTAACAAGGATAAGAAGGTTGCTGAGGCAATGTTGTTACCTGAGGGGATTCAATGAGAGGAAGACACGAACGGAAGAGTTGACGACGAATACGGTTTTGGGGATTATTATCAAATCAAAGGTGTTACTGATGTAGGTGAAGTTAACGAAAGCTTGGGGTTCAATTCGTATGATGGCAGAACCCTGTTGGGGGCAAAATGCAAAAGAGGGCTATGGAGACACAAAAAATCATATGGAGGAAGAAAGGCAGGGCAATGATGATGATGACAGGGGTGACGAGCGTGTAAGCTTGGAAGAGCAACAGTTGGACTTGGGATTTAGCAAAGGAATTAGGAGCAACACTATGCAATGAAGAAGACGACATAATGGCTATCCTTCAAGAACAGAATGAAGAAATTGCTCAGAAAAGAAGATTGGCAAAGCAGAAGGCTAAAGCAAGTTGGAACAGGCCTAAAAGTCACAATCAGGTGTATAATAATATTTTAAAATGATTATTAGTTCCTGGAATGTTAGGAGGTTAAAGGGTGATGGAAAGTTGAGAATGGTTAAAGACCTTAAGAAAAAACAAAGGTTGAATATGCTAGGCCTGATAGAGACCAAAAGATAGGTAGTAACAAAGTTTTATGCTTTGAAAATTTCGGGGAATGCTTGTGTGGGGTGGGAGTATGTGGAGTCTGACGATGCTTCTGAAGGATTGTTGTTAATGTGGGATGAGGATTTTTTTTAAATGAATAATTGTTATAAAGGTGAGAGATGGTTATGTGTTGAAGGTATGTTGTCGGAGAATTCTATTAATTGTGCTTTCTTCTTGGTTTATGGTGCGCATGCTAGAGATGAGAAACTTGTTGTATGGGAGGAGTTGAACTATATGTGGCTAGCTTGTGTTAGGGACCCTATTATTTTTTGGGGAAATTTAATGAGATTGCACAGGTGGAAGAAAGGAGAGGTACTGATAGTTTATTTTTGTCAATACAAGATTTCAAGAATTGCACAAATGACATGGATTTGGTGAACTTGTCAATTACTAACTGTAAGTTTACATGGTTCAGAGGACGGTCTTGTAGCCGTATTGACAGAGCTCTGGTTAGCTTGGAATGGCTTGAGGCGTTCCTGGATACTCGCTTAAGGGGGTCTACGGGGCTTGTCAGATCATTGCCCTATTATAGTGGAAGACAAAAGGATAAGGGATGGACCGCGACTGTTTCGAAGCCTAGATTCATAGTTTACACATGAAGGGTTTCTAAGTATGGGGAGATGGCACAGAAACAACTTTGGTCACATGGACAAGAAAATCATGAAGTTTAAGGAAGAGATCAAGAAGATTGATGACATGGTGGGTAATAGGACATATGATGGAACAGTGGAAGCAAGAAGGAGGACGTTAATTACGTGCTGCAAGAAGTGGTATGTGAGGAAAGAATTACATTTGAAGCAGATGTCGATGTCTAGCCATGTGAGGCACATGGATAAAAACACAAGATATTTTCATAACTTAGCTTCTGCGAGAAGGAGGAATAATGGGATTGATACTCTGGTTATTAATGGAAGATTGATAAGGAATCAAGCGAGGATCAAAATTTCTATCAGAGAGTTTTACATGGAGTTATATCATCAAGAGAAGTCTCCTACGGTGGGGTTCAGAGACGGGCTGGTGGAAAGGATCGATGATGAGGATGCTATGGCTCTAGAGAGGCTACCAACTCCTGAGGAGGTTAAGGAGGTAGTGTGGGATTGTGAATCGTCTAAGGCTCCAGGAAGTGACGGTTACAATATGAATTTAAAAAAGAATTGTTGGGATGATATTGGCTCTGAGTTCATGGAAGCAGTATTGGGTTTCTTCTAGTCTTCAAGGTTGTCGACAGATGCTAAGAAAATCAAAGATTTGCGCCCAATTAGCATGTTGGGGTGTGTGTATAAGGTAATCGTGAAGATGTTAGTTAGGAGGATGAGAGCATTTATGCCAGGACTAGTAGGCGAGACGCAGAGTGCATTTGTCAAGGGTCGAAAGATTCATGATGGAGCCCTTATCGCGTGCGAAACGGTTCAGTGGATTAAATTGAGGAAGAAGGAAGCAGCAATAATAAAGTTAGACTTCCAGAAGGCTTATGACGGAGTAAAGTGGAGCTTTGTAGACCTAGTATTGCAGAAGATGGGGTTTAAACGAAGATGGAGGGGATGGATTATGGAATATGTGAGTTCGTGCTCCATGTCAGTTTTGATAAACGGCTCGCCTTCTAAGCTGTTCAAGATGAAAAAGGGCCTGCAACAAGGTGATCCTCTGTCTCCGTTCTTGTTTGTTCTCATTGTTGATGTCCTACATAGAATGCTTGGGGAGGCTGTTAGGAACGGTCGCATATCACCGTTGTTGGTTGGGAATGATCATATTGAGTTGTTGCACCTCTAGTTTGCTGATGATACTATTTTATTCTGCCCTCCTGAGGAAGAGACCATCAAGAATTATAAGAGGCTGCTTCGTTGCTTTGAGTTGATGTCAGGCTTAAGCATTAATTTTGATAAATCGAGTTTGATTCCCATTAACTGTGATGAGCAGTGGGTACAACATATGTGTAGTGTGTTAGGCTGCAAGCAAGACACTCTTCTAGTTAAATATTTGGGCATCTCATTAGGTGCGAACCCACGGTTGGTTAAGACGTGAAAGCCAATAATAGACAAAGTGGAGGAAAAGTTGAGCCTCTGGAAAGCGAATGCGCTAAATAAATTCGGTAAGTTGGAGCTTATCAAATCTATGCTAAATAGCCTTCCGGTGTATTATTTGAGCCTATACAAGATGCCAAAAGCTATTGCAGAGAAACTTATTTCCTTGTAAAGAAGATTTCTATGGATTAAGGAGGACGGGAGGAATGGTACGGCATTGGTTAAGTGGAAAGTGGTCTATGCTCCTAAGAGACTAGGTAGGCTAAGAATTGGGGATGCTATGGTTTGCAACACATCCTTTCTATTTAAGTGGTGGTGGCGGTTCTCAAAGGAGAAGTGTCCATTGTGGAAGAAAGTAGTTTACTCTTGTAAAAACTTGAATCCAAACAAGTTTCTATCCTCTCAGAAATTGCCTGATCGGGGACGGGGGTACGTGGAAGGATATTTGCCAGTTATAGTTCAAGAATCAAGACGTTAGGCAGAAGATGATTATTGGGTTGTCTATGGAGGTGGGTGATGAGAGACAAACTCCGTTCTGGGAGGATGTTTAGATTCTTGGAAGGTTCTTCAAATATCATTTTCCAAGGCTCTACTCTGTTTCAAACAAAAAAGATTCCATGATAGGGGATTGTGGGTTTTGGGATGGGTTAGTCTGGATATGAAACTTTCAATGGAGGCGAAAACTATTCCAATGGGAATTGGAACTAGTGAACCAGCTTCACCATACTTTAAGGCTAGTCAAACTTGCATATGGCAGAGAGGATAGAGTCATGTGGAAATATGATAAACTATGTATTTTTTCTACTAACTCATTTGTGCAGGTGTTGTAAGTGGAAATGGCGCCGGAGGATATATCAAATTACAGCTTTACTAGGACTATTTAGAAAGGGCTTGTCCCACCTAGAGTGGAGTTGTTTGTTTGGTTTGTTTTGACTGGTAGGGTCAATACAAAGGAGAGACTAAGTCGGTTCGGGGTTATCAACCAAGAAGATACTTTATGTCTTTTATGTAACATATATGATGAAAATAGTCACCACTTGTTTCTTGGATGAAATTTTTCTTGGCAGGTATGGTGTGCTTGGATATCATATGTTGGTATTCTATGGACATATCCAAGTACGGTCAAGAAGCATTTTCAGAGTTGGACTGAGTTATCAAATAGGAAGGAGGAGTGCAAGAGATGAATGGTGTGCTTTTGTGCCATTGTGTGGAACATATGGTTGGAGTGAAACTGTAGGATCTTTCAGAATAAAGAAAAAGGAGTAGAGGAGATTATTAACATATCCTTTCAGAGCTACATTGAGTGGTTAGGTGCAAACCATTTTTGTTGTTAATGGCAATGTCGGAGATGACATAGAGGTGTTATGGCCATAACGGGTGCTTCGGATATTTTAATTTTTTGTTATTTGTTTCTTTGTTTATTGTTTCTTGCTCCACTGCTTGTGTTGAGTTCCTCTTTCAAAAAAATAAAAATAAAAAATAAAAAACTAAAAATAAAGGGTAAAGATATGAACATAAGCTTTCATGCTCGTTATATTTTTCGCAGGCTCCGTGATGAGATTATTGAATTACTTATTAAATTTAAATACATTTATTATATATCATTTGAAAAATAAACTTGTCCACTCTAAATACTTTAGAAAATATTATAGGATTTGTTATGGCCTCATGGTAGTACTTTGATTTGATTTATAATATGTGATTTAGCACATACATTTATTTTATCAAATTAGATATTATGGTTCATATCATGGTTCACAATTCAAAGGCATGTCTAAAATAACTAAAGTCCACGTCAAAGTTTAAAGTCATTTTTCTTATGTGCTCGATCTTATTTGTTTAATTTAACATGAAAGATTTTAACTGCACCTACAAATATGTTAATATGTTTAAATATAAAATCTCAACAATTCTTAAATAAGAGGAAAATAACCACCTACTATTATAGGTGGATAAATTACAAAAAAGATAACAAACTTATTTTTTTTACTATATAAATACTCTATCAAAGTAATGTATTTCTCAACTCTAATCTACTAAAAAAACCTACTTAAAATCTTTGCTAACTTAAGCATTGGAGTTTTTTTATAGGTACCATTCCCAACCTCTCTGAAAAACTCGGATGGTATCATATCGTCGGAGGAGACGTCGGAGCATTCCACCGAAAAGGACTTGGACCTCACATTCAGTCCCAAATCATACTAGTTTAAGGTAAGTCTCGAAACATTAGACGCAACCATCGCAAACAACCACCCAAAAGATAGGACACATTACGTTTGATTCGGAACCCCATAAAGAAGACCAACCCAACGCATACCCAGAGAGAAGGAAAGGCACTGACGAAAAGATAGATCAAAGAAACATAGAAAAAAAAGGAATAGGCTCTAAAATTTATAGATTTAGCGGATTTGGAGATCGAAACACCACAGAACTTATGGGTTTGTTCATGGATATCAAGATCAGTTAGAACAACTCGAGATCGAACTAGAATGATAACGTGGGTCCGAAAGAGCCCTACGACAGAAAATACGACAATGAAGGGAGTTGGAAGAAAAATTAAAGAGATTAGAATCCAACCTTAGGGGTAGGAGATCCCAAGTTGATCGAGAATCCACGTCTTTGGGGAGTGAAGATCCTTAAAAATTTTAAAAACCCAGATATAGACCTCTATGATGGAACAAACGACTTGAGACACTACCTAAGCAACTTCAAGAGTCGCAAGTATCTAGCTGACGCCTTTGATGCAACTCGGTGCAAAGCCTTCCCGACTATATTGACCAAGGTAGCGAAGAAATGATTTGACAACCTTGGTTGGTCACTCTTTTTGATGATTTGGCCAAGAGCTTCCTCACTCAATTCTCCATTCAGAAAGATAAAGCTGAATATGCTCCAAGCCTCTTGGATGTCAAATAAGAGGTCAGAGAATCCCCTAGATCCTACATGAAAATATTCAACAAAGCATATTTGAAGATTTAAAACTTGCCTACTGAAGCAGTTATTACGGGGCTCGTTAATAGCCTCATAGCTCCATTCTCACCGTTCATATAAAAAAGATAATTGACTTTATTGTTTGAAGTGCAACAAAAAGATGAAAATTACATAAATCTGTAAGAAATCTCCCAGATCATGAAGCCTCAATAAAGTTGGAAAAATAACTATAAACTCAGGTACATAGAAAAAGACCACAAAATAAAATAGGAGTGCAAAGATTGAGAAAGATTGTCAGATCCCATAAGCACCCCAGATCGATGTGTCCACCCCATCATGAGAGAATTTTCTATAGGTAGACAATTAAGTTGTTTCAAAAAAGATATCTCGAAAAAGCCTATCAAGTTAAGAAAGACTATACAAAACACAACCTCCACTATAACCTTTGCACTAGAACATATTAAAGGTGGGTAGCCCGGTCATAATGATCCCTTAGTGATAACAATAGTCCTATCCAATGTCAGCCTCCACAAAACATTGGTGGATCCAAAAAAATTTATAGACATCCTTTTCAAATTTTCCTTTGACGAGTTTAAATTAGAAGAAAATGACTTAAAGACATACCTAGACACTCTATTCGGATTAGGAGAAACACCAAATTGACCTATTGGGTACATAAGCCTTTATACTGCCTTCAGCAAAAGTCCTAAAGCCTATACCGTCAGTGTTAACAGCATCGTGGTAAACACCCCATTTACCAACAATGAATTAATAGGTCGAATAATGCTAAATCGACTAGTTACTGTAGTAACCACCCTTCATCGATGCATGAAATTTTCAACAAAGGAGGGGATAACTGATATTTACGGGGGTCAAAAGAGGGACATAGATGCTACAACAAAAGTTTTAACCTAAGAACTAGCCCCACAAGCAAAAAATTCAACAATTTAGAGCTCGAATAGAGGCCATAAGCACATTAGACAACTCCCCATCCCACAAATGGGGATTTATCTTTCTACTTGCCACGATATTAAAGCAATGATTCCAATGGGGTCAAATGAAGAAAGCCTAAAAATTAGACTCTATAATGAGCTTGAAAACCTCCAAGTATATAGAGAAAAATCTGACCTCTTCCCCAAAGTACAACCTCAAGAAGAAGCTTCCAAACAAAAAAATGGCTATGAAGTATGAAATGCATTGAGAATATCATAAGAAGAAGCTTATCAACTGGCGACTTTGTTCTGATTCGAAATGACATTGGGCCAAAATCGAGTGAAAGAAAGCTAGAAACAAAATAGAAAAATCTCAACAAAGTCATTCAAGAATTTGAAAAGAACTACTACAAAATATTCGACTTGCTTGAAAATGATCTACCTAGATCATACCATGTATACAACTAAAGAAATACTACAGATAGAAAGTGAACCTTACTCCCTAATGCACATTTTTTTCTGACTTCAAGATTTTATTGAAGGCATTTTTAACGCGCATCAAAGTAAGGATTAAGAGTTTCACTTGTAAAAAGCTCTTAGTACAACTGGCTATCTATTGTAATTTCTTTCAAAAGATTGATAAAGCAAGTTATCTACATTTATACGAGACCTCATTGAATTCGACCTACAAGACTTAAACTCATGCTTGAAAAAGTGCAAAAATAGCTTCACTAACTTTGAGAGTCAAGGCTATGAAGCGACGAGGTCTGAGTTCAATGACATATTATATAAACGAATTGAAGTGAATTCAAAATCGTAAAAATAATTCTAAATCCCACAACTCGTACAAAAAATGAGTTAGGAGAAAGTCAAAATGACAAATCAAAAAGGGTAGGAGCGAAAACAACAAGAAAATAATCTTCCAACCAAACAACTCATACAAAAATGAGTTGGAAAGAAAAGAAAGGATTGTGAAAATATTTCAAACAAAATCAAAACATAAAACAATGCTCCAATTAAAACAACTCATACTAAACGAGATAACAAAATTAGAGATGACGAATTAAAAGTGTGGAGGTGAAAACCATACGGTAAAAAGATACAAGTTACAAGGTAATCCACAAGCTACATTACAAATCGAAAGCATGCGAGTTTTAAAAGCATGCACAACACTTAGCGAAATTAAAGCTAACAATGCTATTCAATAATAGATGTAGATTAGAAGCATGCAAACAAAGCAACATTACTTAGTGCAATTGAAGTCAAAATCTCCTAACAAAAGGGGACAAATATCCAAAATATTATAATATTTGTTCAAAAAGTCCACAACTCAAACAATATACAAACAAAAAAAACAAAGAAAAAGATAAACAACAACAGCATCAAAGGGAACGACCTTAGATGGGAGGTCGGTAGAGGAGACCTCGAGAGTTTTATCTTCAAACTCAGGGGCACCTTGTTCAATGGCATTAAAGGTTGGTCTCACCAAATAATTCAAGATAAAAGGATAAAAACTAATCATCTTCTCCCATTCAATAATGGCACCATACAAAACACTCAACATAACAACACTCATAGTGAAGACAGCGACAGCGCCGCCGCACCAAAAGCAACACCATCATTTCTGACAAGAGTAAAAATCCCACAACATAACTAGCCACAACCAAAAAAAAGACAAATAAATAGAAAAAATCATTTTTTTCATAAGGAATTATTTTTTTTCAACATCCATTCATTTTTAAAGTATTAGCATCATATTAACATCAAAACTTAGAAGATAGTAGATGAAGTGAAAACACGCTTGATGAAACATGAATAAGCAATAACAATGAAGAAGAGGGAGTAAAGAATGTCAAAAAGAAGAAGAAGAAGGGCCAAGAATAGATAAATGTGAATATGGGCCAAAAAAGTAAAATCATCTCACTTTAAATAACGTGCGTGGTTACCAAGGTAATTGAAAAGACGTGCGTACAGTTTCAGAATACAAAAACGTAACGCCACATCAATTTCAAAATCACGTCGAGTTTCCCAACTTGTTCTCTTAAATCGCATTGGAAATCCGACATGATCGACTTGCTCAAGCGACAATAGTAAGATCCAAAGAATGACTTGATTGAATGATCGAACCCAACTTACAAGAACTCAGCCTCGAGTAGGGGCACCATTCATATCTTAGACCACAATTCAAAGTCAGGTTCAAAATGACTAAAATTCACTTCAGAGTCCAAAGTCACTCTCCTTACGTGTCTGATCTTATTTGTTTGACTTATCATGCAGAATCTTAACTGCACTTACAAACATGCTCATATATTCAAATATGAGATCTTAACAATCTCTAGATAAAATAAGAAATAACCACCCACTATTATAGGTGGATAAGTTATAACAAGATAACAAACTTATCTTTTTTACTATATAAATACCCCATCAAGTTCAAGTATTTCTCAACTCTAATCTATTAAAAAAATTTATCTAAAATATTTGCTAACTTAAATGTCGGAGTCCCTTGCATGTACCACCCCCAATTCTCACTTAAAGACCTCAGACGGTTTCACCACTTCAGAAGAGATGTTAGCATCATCATAAAAAGGAACATGGACCTCACGTTTAGGGCCAAATCACTAGTTTTAAATAACCTTCGAAAATGTAGTATATATTTTTAATAGATGTAATTAATTTGTCCTACATAAAGTAATTCTAAATTTATTTATTATATATTTAAAATTTTTCTAATTTAAGACAATTTTAATACATTGACATTATAAAATATTTTACACATTTTGTATTTATTTTATTGGATGACTATTCAAGCAGTCAATGTTATAGATAATTATTTTTGTTAATGTGACATTATATAATTAAATGCACATGTAAAATTATTTTATTCTATTAGTATATCAAAATTAAATTAAAAAATTAATTGTTAAAAAAATTAATTCAAACTATCACAATTTCATAAAATATATTTTATAGGGCAAAAAACCTAAATAAACCAGGCTGAGAAATTTTTTACCCAAATCAGCCAAAACCAAAATTTTTTCAGCAATCAACCAATGAACATAATAATGTAATTCGAATCAACATGATTCGATCCAAGAATGCAAGTAATTCGAAACAACTTGCTTTGAAATACATATAAAATGAATTTCATGTAATTCGAATCAACATGGTTCAAATTATGCATTGTTAAATCGAATCTAGTCGATTCGAACTACTAGGAAGAACGACCTAAACAGAATTCGAATTAGATCGATTCGAATTACTAAGAAACAAGAAGCAAAGGTTAATTCGAGTTTACTTGATTCGAATTATGTATATATAGTGTGAATTAGGTTGTTTCGAATTATTATGTTCCAGACCTGTATATATATGTGATGAACGTGAGTTGCTCTCATTATTGAGGGGTCATATGGCTGGTGAGGACAGTTTTATAGTGTTGGTTCACCACAGAGGATCGATTAAGAGGAAAACTCGTTTCGGTGTCAAGTTCACCGATAAGGATCCTCTCTATATTATCGTGAGTTCTACGACGAGCTATGATGACCTTGCTAGGTCTGTACTGCTGAAACTTGGTCTGAATAGTGTGAAAAGGGTTAAGAAGTTTTTATATCGCATTCCAATCACGGTACTCCAAGATAGCGTGAAGTATGATTGTTTCATGATTGGGAGTGACAAGGACTTGCAGGTCATGTTTCTTTGTCGCCGACAGTTTCCCGAAGTGAGGACACCGGAGCTGTTGGCAAAGCTGGTTGATGTGGTGTCCAGCTCGGGGGGTTCGAACCGGAATACCAACACTTTAGCGACGGCTGCTGGTTCTAGCTCAAGACCTACCGTTGCATCTTCCTCAGTCCTTGCATACGAGCCACCCGCCCCGCATGTCGCCTCCCCTTCGTTCGCTGTTGATCTCAACGGTAGTGTTGGCGACGAGGTTGGAACAGCGAAACTTCTACCTACCTTTGTACAATGTGCTGCACCGGCTGGGACTGTAGATGGATTGTTTGATGATCTAGAGGATGATGATGTCGAGCCGGATATGATTGCTGATGACAGTGGCGATGACATTGGAGCGAGTGAGCTTGCCGGTGCGGGTGGTGGTTCTAGCTCTGGCACACAACAGTACCTTCCACATTTTTCATCTTTGGACCTGGATGCCATGAGGCAGGCGGAGGTACTTGGGGAGCCTGTTGGATTTGGCGCTAGAGATGCAGAAGGGTCAGCTGGTATGACAGAGTTCTAGGTTGGTCAGCAATTTCAGGATAAGAAGGATGCCCTGTTAAGTGTGAAGACTTATAGCATCCGCCGAGGTGTACAGTACAAGGTAGTGGAGTCTGATTATCGCCGTTATGTTGGCAAGTGTTCTGAGTTCGGGAATGTGTGCACATGGTTGATTCGGCTGAGTCTCCGGCAGCGTAAGGGCATTTGGGAGGTCAAACGGTACAATGGATCGCATACTTGTCTGGCCAGCTCTATCTCCAGCGATCACAGGAGTTTGGATTATCATATGATATCGACATTCATTATGCCAATGGTTAGAGTCGATGCATCCGCCAGCATCAAGGTGCTCCTAAATGCAACTGCCTCACACTATGGGTTTAGGCCTACCTACAGGAGGGTCTGGATGGCGAAGCAGAAGGCTGTTGCCCTCATTTATGGTGACTGGGATGAGTCTTACAACGAGCTCCCAAGGTGGGTGTTAGGAGTGCAGGTGACCATGTCTGGTTCTATTGCAGTTCTTCGGACTAGCACTGTTCGAGTTGGGGGACAGCTGGACGAATCTCAGGCTTATTTTCACAGACTATTTTGAACTTTCCCACCGTGTATCGAGGTATTTCGTCATTGCAAGCCGTTGGTGAGTATTGATGGGATCCATCTATATGGCAAGTATGGGGGTACTTTACTTGTTGTGATTGCACAGGACGGGAACTCCAACATACTCCCTGTTGCATTCGCACTAGTCGAGGGTGAGAATGCTGAGTCGTGGTCATTCTTTCTCTCCCACCTCCGCCAGCACGTTACACCACAGCCGAGTCTGCTCGTTATTTCTAACAGGCATAATGGCATCAAGGCCGAGCTTGAGGCTCCCGACGGGGGCTGGCTACCTCCGGCTGCGTACCGGGCTTTCTGCATTAGACACGTAGCAACAAATTTTGCCCTAACCTTCAAGGGTAAAGACGCAAGGAGGCTTCTCGTGAACGCTGCCTATGCTAATACCGAGGTTGAGTTCGATTACTGGTTTGATATTCTTCGATTTCTGAGTGTGTGAATTCAATCCTCAAGGGTGTGAGGAACCTTCCTATATGCTTGTTGGTGAAAGCAATGTATGGTCGGTTGGCCGAACTTTTTATACGCAAGGGGAGAGAAGCCGAGGCCCAGCTGGGTATTGAACAACAATTCAGTCAACACCTAGTTAAATGTATCGAGGCCAATTTGAAGATGGTAAGGTGCTTCACAGTTACTTTGTACGACAGGGATAACTCCGAGTACACGGTCGTAGAGACCATTCCTACTGGTTCTTTCTCCCTGGACAGCTACAGGGTCTCACTCGGATCTCAGACATGTGATTGCGGATACTTCCAGTCACTTTATTTCCCTTGTCCGCACGCACTGGCATGCTGTGCGTACTCACGAGTTACTTGGCACTCCTACGTCCACCATGTCTATCGCCTCAGCAACGTTTTTAGTGTTTATCATATGGGATTCAGACCTCCAATCCCAGAGGATTTTTGGCCACCATATGATGGGCCGACAGTGATACCGGACCTGAACAAGAGGCGTGCAAGGGAGGGTCGTCCCAAGTCTACTCGGATACGGACAAATATGAACGAGACAGATCCAAACCGGCCTAAGAGATGCGGTTTATGTCGACAACCCGGACACACTCGTCGGAGCTGCCCACAGGTTGGAGGTAGCCAAGGGATACAGTCGTAGCTGGGTAGGATTGGTTCTATGTTGTTTGATCTACTAGTGTCCATTGTTCGGAGTTTTAGTTTTTAAGGGAAAAATGTTCTAGTTAGAAATGCATTATATGTCTGTTATTTTTAACGACTATGAATATTTTCATAATATAATATTAAATGAAAAAGTACATAGTAAACACATTAAAAGTACGTAACTGAACTAATATAAATAAGTAAAGTAAACTAGTTTTCATAGTGGTTGATACAATTTAATCTCTTAGAAACAGACACACACATCAACTGATAAACTAAATGACCCCACGATACAACACTGATAACCGAAATAGATAAACATAAGTATGTAGCATACAATGAAGTAACAAACATCACAATACAAAAATCATCTAAACAGGTGCGATCCCGTGAAGCAACATCGTGGGACCCGTGTCCTATGACCTCTCCGGATCAGCGGCTCCTCATCCTCTATCTCATCCTCCTCATCATCTGGGGTGGCTGTGCAAGCCTCGTAGGGTGGACATGTAAAGGCCGGGATGACGAAAGCCCTGCAACTGAATGTGACCCAGCAGTAGCTGCGGAAGGGGGTGTACCGCCCAGGGCAAAATAGTCAGCTGGAGGTACGGATGGAGGCTCATTCAGATCTACATCTAAATGTGCCTGTGACCCCATCGTCTGACCCCTTCGACGACCAGCCTCATCCTCCTGCATGATGGCAGTGATCCCATCTAGGAAGTGCTCCCCACCGTACTCCGCATCAAGACTATCACCGGCAAGAAAGTCTGAAAACATGGTACTCGGACTCATCCATGGTATACTCTTCTGAAGCATCTGGTCGTGACCGGGGACAACGACAAAGTAATCTCCGAATGGCCCCGCTCCTAGTCCAGCGTCAACAGGTGCCGAAGGATCTCCCAAACCAGACCCATACCACTCTCCACCAACTCCGCCAGCATCGGGTATAACAACCCCCTGAGCAGCCCCTCCTGGAACGGCATTGTCACGAGGATCACCTCCAACGTGGTGGTCTGCAGGCCATCTCCGTCTACCCCCACGACCTCTTCGTCAACCACGACCTTACCTGCCTGGTCACCATCCTCCATAGCCTGGTCCAGCCACCTCCACTCCCGGTCGCTACGTCGTGTCCC
This sequence comes from Arachis duranensis, assembly GCF_000817695.3. NCBI lineage: Eukaryota > Viridiplantae > Streptophyta > Magnoliopsida > Fabales > Fabaceae > Arachis > Arachis duranensis. The sequence continues at coordinate 112,081,274 of NC_029775.3, forward strand.
AACACGAGCTCTCCTGTCAACCCGGGGCCTATCAGGTACGTCATCGACTCGGTCCTTGTCGAGAACTCTACCGACACCCCTCTGTGTTGCCTCCACTGGAATAGGAATATCTCTAGGATCCCTCAAGTACATTTCTGGTGACAAGAACCTCTTTCCGTGCTGACGCCACCACTCTAAGAAGTCATGTAAAGGACCTGGGTCGGCAACAACGTCAAACCGAAGCACGTGGTCCACACGTGTCTCCCAATGAAGATGCCAGTGCTGCAGATGGTGCGGGAACCAACGATCACCCCCTCTACTATCCTTCGACATCAAGAAGTCGATGTTCAGGGCGGGACGGGGACAAGCCTGTACGCCTCCAAACTGAGGTAACACCCTATCAACCTGGTGCCACTCAACCACCGCAAAATATATCAGCAACGTCACAGAACGCCATAAGGCCATATGACGAGGCTCCAACACCTCCGGATGGACAACCTGGATGACGTCGGGTGTGCTATATGGCATCCATATAAATTGAAAAAGGCATCACGAATACATTAGAAGAGAAATTTAGCTATAACTAAACTTACATTGACTAGGCAAAGGTTTTTTGCATACTCACATCCCTAGGCTGTAACATGTCGATCCTCAGCCGAGTCATCTGCACCTGAGGTCCCTTCTCGCTAACGCCAGGATTGTAACCTGACCACCTACAAAGGTCGTTAAGATACGAAGTCAGTCATTAATGTGACGAACTAGTATAACATTACAGGCGAGAACTTAAATTCATAGATTAAGTAAACATAATATAATGACATATTCGTACCTGGATGCCAGGGGCCAGCTAAACGAATCATACCCATCGGGCCGAAATCTAGGAAACTGCCAAAAGATCTAAGACTTAAGTAACTGTAATGGCCCAGCTAACTTCATGACATGTCTGTTGGCCACTCGGCACATACACCGGTACAACCATGCAAGCGCCGCCGACCCCCAACTGTAGCCACCCATCTCTTCAAGCCTAGCCACGTACGGTAACCATCTGATGTGAATACGATTGCCGGACTTGTCTGCAAGCAGCTGGGTGCCCAACAACATCATGATATAGGCACGGGCAAAGCGCCTAACTGTCGCCTCATCGGCCCCCTCGGGGCACTCTCCAAAGGTCTCCTAGAACCAGCTGCAGTTCACAGCGAACTTTTGAATTTGGCTCGGGGGAGGTAACACACCGAGCAACTCCTGGAACCACTGCCAAGCTGGCCAGCCACCCTGTATGTATATGTGGAAATCCTTAAGGCAACCGCTGACATAATGTCCGTCCACTAGCAAACCCAACTGATACGCCACGTTCTGAAGTGTGATGGTGCACTCCCCGAAAGGCATGTGGAAAGTGTGCGTCTCCGGACGCCACCTCTTGACGAATGCACTCACAAGCGGCTTGTCTAGTCGGAACCATCTGTCATTCAGTCTCGCAAGATGGTATAATCCGGCCATCTGTAAGTACAGAACGTACCGCTCATCGAGCCGCATTCCCTGCTGGCGCTGCATACTCGATATGCAACGCCGAGGCTGCGTAACACATGGACCACATGATTAGAACAGATTCAAAAACCGGTTACAAATACAAATCAGGACATAAACATCTAATAAATACCACTTGCAAAACGAGATGTATCAAACCACTAGCAAAAACCCGTTGTCAAACCGCATCCAAATAACCACTAGAAACACAGCAGCCTAAAACCGCATACAAAAAACAACTAGCATAAACCAGGGGCAACTCCACTTACAAAAACCATCGGCCAAAACTGCTCAAATTAACAACTACCAATACCACCTACGTAAACCGCTAACATAAACCATCAATAAAACCACATAAAAAACCACTACACAAAACCGCATGCAAAACCTCTTATATAAACCACTAGCAATACCACTTTAATAAACCACTAGCAATACCACTTCAATAAACCATTAACATATAGTAACAACAAAAACCACTAAACAAAACCATCAGCAAAACCGCATAGAAAACCACTATACAAAACCGCATGCAAAACCACTTATATAAACCACCAGCAATACCACTTCAATAAACCATTAACATATAGTAACAACAAAAACCACTAAACATATACCACTTACAAAAACCACTAACCTCGTCGTTGATCACCCCGGCGATATGAGCGACTCCATCCAAACGATACAGCCTTCCCGGATCGTCCCCCATCGCGTCAATATGCCTCTCGAGTCTTTGCCGAACAGATTCTGGGTCGTTTTCTCTGGGATTTGGTGGTGTATGAGGAAGAGAAACTGATTTGAATGAGTTTGGTTCGAACTCCTTATATAGGCAACTCACTAGTAATTCGAATCAATTTAATTCGAATTACATAATGTCACCAAAAATGAATAATTCGAATCAACATGATGATTCGAACTCCCTAAACTCACGCAACCCTAGTAATTCGAATTGAGTCAATTCGATTTACACTTCTCTAATTCGATACTACTTGATTCGAATTACATGCAACTCCATTTAAACGTAGTTCGAAGCAAGTTGTTTCGAATTACTTGCATTTTTAGTTCGAATCATGTTGATTCAAATTACATTAAAATGGTCATTGGTTGATTGACGAAATAATTTTGATTTTGGCTAATTTTGGTAAAAAACTTCTCAGCCTGGTTTATTTGGGTTTTTTTACCCTATAAAAAATAAGGATATTGTAACATTTTGATTTTTGATATAAGATTATATCTTTAATAAGCGTGCATAGCAGACAAGAAAAGCACACACACAAACTCTCACACAATTTGATACTTAGACATAAAAAAGAAATATTTCTTATTATAATTAACTATAAATAACATTCTATTATATATTACTAATATTTATAGATTTTTCATTAATCATATACCTAATACAATATAATATATATAATATCTTCATATTTTTTTGGGCAAATAATACATAGTATTTAATGGTATATATTTTTTTATCATCAATTACTAGTCAATGATAATTTATTAGAGAGATATTATGGTAAAGAATCTACTATTGGATTTACACTAATTAAAATTGCTTAGCATAGGTCATTCCCTTCTTTTTATTGATGAAATTAGTATAGGCTTTTCTCATTCAGGTAAGTTTTTGGTACATTGTATTATAATATAACGGTCAAAGTCAATCAATTAAATAATAGTAATAATAATTACGTAATAATCCTGCCATTTCTGTATGCTAATTAATTTCATGCAAAACAAACTTGCAATTAAAAGCCATTGAGACTAAGGTGATAAGATTTGCCACTAGTGATGTGAATATAGATAGATACACAATAAAATACAATAAACAACGACAAAGATGATAATTAACAAATTAATTACTAGTATCTCATTGGTTATTCTTAAAAAGAAGATTAAGATAAAATAATATTAATTAACGTTATGAGATATCTAATATAAGGAATGAAGATCCGGAAATGGCTGCTGATAGATTTGATGAAAAGCAACTAAATCCCGCAAAGCAAATGCTAAAATGGGTAGGGTTTATTCACATGTGTCATTCCTTCCGATACTAATGTCACTTATTTTTGTTACAACCATTACGTGTGCTAACTACTAACACTTTTCTCTCCCTCTCATACAACTATTACTTTCACTTTCCTTCTTTAAATTATGCACCAACCCACATCAAATTATATTAGCAAACAAATAAACTAGATTTGTGCATGGACCACTAACTAACAATCATTATATATAACATTGATATTGATTCTTTACTGTTCTAGAAGACTAAAATAACCATCAATTAAGAAATGATGGGAACCTATATGGTACAAGAGTTTTAATGTTTTATTGTTATCTATAAGATATATATGTGTATTAATAAGAAGTTAACATAACAAACAAAATTTAAAAGATAAATTTGTTAATGTGATAATGTATAAGTAGGTATTTTCATAAATTTTTTACTATAAAATAAAAATATGAATTCGATCATATATTATTACTTAAATGCTAAAATAATTACCTTTTACATTTGCAATATCAATAATCAATGAAAGAAAAAAAATTGTGCTAATTTATTGGTTTAAATAAATTTTTTATTCTTATAAGATATTTTTTTGTCATAGATATTTTATAAATTTGGTCGTGAAATTTAAAAGTTGTCTATTTTAATCTTATGATTAAAACCAAAATGAAAAATTTATTTAGAAAAAAGATGAGTAATTTCTTAAAACCAAAATGGAGAATTTATTTTTTTAACTTCATTTTATTCTTTGATTCCACCAATAAAAATAAAGTCCAAATACAAATGAATTTCATTTTTAGTTTTAATTCGTTTTTATTATTCATTTATTCCATAGAAAAAGCACAAGTCCCTATGTGAGTAAGTGTATATATAAGTATATATATAGTGGCATAAGGTGAGGACCCAAATTTGTCAATTACAAACAAGTGAAGTGTGTTTTGTGTATGTTTGTGTGTGTGGAAGAAAACAAAGATTGCATTGCAGAACACGCTTCTTCACCTTCATTGGTTTCAGCTCCACTCTCTTCTCTTCTCTCTGGAGCTGAACCGAACCCGAACCCACCCCACCACCACCTTTCAAAAAAGATTCATACTTTTCTCATTTTCATTTCTAATTCTTAATTTTGATTCATACCCACCTAGTTTTAAGTCATTTCTGACACATAAACAACATCAAAAACATATCTTGATTAACTTTCTTCTGTGAATAGACAAAAAAAAAAACATGGAAGATGACAACCACCGTAACAACATAGATAATAAGAACATGAACAGCACCACCACCAACAACAACAACAACAACAACGTTAGTAGTAACAATTGTAGTGATTCAAAAAACATGGATTCTGATTCAAAAGGTGGAATCTTTCCGGCTTTTCCAGTTAAGAGAAGCATAGCGGAGAGAAGGGGTTTCAATTCCAATGCAGCAAGGATCAACACAGCTAGGTTCAGAACAAACACAATCACAACAAGCCCTTTAGCTTCTCCATCTCCGTCTTCTTGTTCTGCATCACCATGCATCACTATACCCCCTGGCATTAGTCCCACTGCATTGCTTGATTCTCCCATCATGCTCCCCAATTCTCAGGTTATTCGGTTTTCTCCTTCTTTTTATATTTTTATTTAATTTTTTCAGTGATCCTTTTGATTATTCTGTTTCAATTTGATCAAAAGATCCTTTCTTGTTGGGTCTGTTGTGTTTATTTATTTATTTATTTTTCTTTTTTTTTTTAGGCTATGCCTTCTCCAACTACTGGCTCATTTCATTGGCTAAGTTCTTTACCACTTGATCAAGGGAATCTCAATGATGCTCCTGATTCTTCCCTCAAGTTTAAGAACAATGCCACCCTTGCCGATCCTAATCCTTTGCCTCCTTACTCTGCGTCTCTGAATCAGGTAATTTTCTTACAAAATAAAATAAAATAACACTAGTATATTATGAAAAGAAACGGTGGTGTGTTGATTTCTTATCATGTGATTCAATTCTGTGTTGAATTTTCATTTTTGTTGCTAATGATTTATTTCTGTTCATTTCTTTTTTCTTTTTTTAATAGTTTGATTTGATAAGAAGAATGAAAATCACTTTTCTTCAGTTGGATGTGGTTGATGTGAAGAGCAGCGTTTGTGTTTGGTTTACGTCCTTAATGATAAAGCATTATAGTTTACAACTTGAAAATTTTGACAATTTTGATAAAAAAAATCCAGTTGGGCATGTGTCCAGTTCTTTTAGCTAAATCAGGATATGATCAATTGATCATCATTCTCTCATTTGTGATATGTGAAAGATTTCTAACTGGTATTTTTCTAAATTGTAATAACAATACATTTATCATATATTCATATGGTAACCTTGAATTCTTTAGGTTTCTAGTAATTGGCACATGGTAAAGGGAGGAAATACAGACTGTCAATCAATTGTTCCAGTTCTGCCGCCGATAGATTTTTCGTTCCCGGAAGACTTTTCAAAAGGACAAAACGCAAAAATTATTGAGTCCCGTTCATTCAATGATGTGAAAATGGTAAATTGTTCACTTGTTAATGTTAATAAAGTTGAGATGATGCAAATATCACGTTCCGATGAAGCTGGTGATGAAAGCACTCTGCCGAAAAATGTTACTCTTGGTGGGGATATCGGACGGCAACCTGTTATGGAGAAAGACCAGAAAGAGACCTTGCTTGCAACCGGAGTGGTAAGGACCTCGGAGGATGGTTATAATTGGAGAAAGTATGGTCAGAAACAAGTAAAAGGTAGCGAGTATCCTAGGAGTTATTATAAATGTACTCAACCTAATTGTCAGGTCAAGAAGAAGGTGGAAAGATCCCATGATGGCCAAATAACAGAAATTATTTATAAGGGTACTCATAACCATTCGAAACCACACCTTGGTCGTCGAGCGTCAGGGCTTTCCACTGATGAGATGTCAGACATGGGTGAAGCTGGTGAAAACTATGCTAAACTTGAAGGTTCAGGTTGGAAAAATGTTCAACCGGGAGCAAAAGACACAAAGCACGGTTTGGATTGGAAGGCTGACGGTCTGGAAAGAACATCCTCAACTTCTGTCGTGACTGAACTTTCGGATCCTATGTCGACTAACAAAGGTAAACCTTTGTGTGCCTTTGAAGCGGAAGACACTCCCGAACATTCTTCCACACTTGCCAGTAATGATGGTGATGAAGATGGAACCACTCAAGCACTAGCACCAGCTGAGGATGATGCTGAAGATGATGAATCAGATTCCAAAAGAAGGTTTTAAACTCAATCTGATATTGTTTGCAACTTTTCATGTTAGCTATAACAATTAGAAACACAACCTTTATGATTCTGCATTATTTTTCTATTGCAGGAAAAAAGAGAACTACTTGGTTGAATCAACTTTGCCATCTAGGGCTGTTCGTGAGCCAAGAGTGGTGGTCCAAATTGAGACTGAGATTGACATACTCGATGATGGTTATCGATGGCGCAAGTATGGACAAAAGGTTGTCAAAGGAAACCCAAACCCAAGGTATCAATTCTTCCTTTGTTTATTTTTACACATTGGATATGGTTTTGTTTGTAATGTGTCTTAATATTGGATGGTTGGTAATTTCAGTTATTTCGTTGGCTTTTTAACCTGAAAGTTCTAATTTATTACAACTTGTTCCTTTTTATTTGTCACCGTCACTTTTTCGTACAGTCTAACATTGTTGGATCAATGAATTTGCTTGCAATTTATAGCTTGATCTGGTGATGCACCGAAAGTGATAGTGGCAGGTAGATTAATGGGAGCGGAGTGAGTTATTGTTATTTCTGAAAGCTGTAATTTTTTCATTCTTTGCCATTGTGTTTTCCTCTTTACAGGTAGAAAGTTTCCATTCTTTGTTGACGCGAGTTGCTATTGTTTGATATTGTTTGTAGATATTCACTTATGTTGGTAGTTCTGTTAAGTCTTCATTTCATTATCTGAACTGGTGCATGTTCTAAGTAGATCAATGGTTTGTTCTTCAGGTATCAATTCATTCTCTATACATTTCACTCGCATCATGCTTTTCACATTAGATCTACACTTGTAGCCGAATTGAGCAGTCATGGTATACCGATTGCGCATTTGCTGATTTGCATTTTCTCATGAATTTCCTCCAGGAGCTACTATAAATGCACAAGTGCCGGATGTCCCGTGAGGAAACACGTCGAAAGGGCTTCGCACAATACGAAATATGTAATCACTACATATGAGGGCAAACATAATCATGAAGTTCCGACGGCCAGAACCAACAATCACGTAAGCTCGAATGATGGTGGTTTACCTCCCAGTGGTCCTAATGGCCAATCAGCTCTTGCATTACCTGGCAGTGCTGTTATCCCGAAGTCTGAAAATCATCAAACTCTTACGTCTCATTTTGATCGAAAACCTGAATTCGGCAGCGACTTTCTTCGGCCGAGTTTGGTCGGAGCATTCAGCAACAATTTGAAGTTCGGTTCTTCCCCCATGTGCCAGATGAAGTATCCTTCCTTGAGTAGCACCATGCCTTACAGTTCGTTTGGACTGAATCCCGATCGCTGCACTGCCCCACAAGCTGGATCTATTCCCTCAGTGTATCCCGACTTTCCAATGCCGCTTCCCTTGAATCTTCCCTCATCCGGAAACTTCTCTCTTGCTGGACTAAACTTCAACTGTGCAAAGCCAATGAATCCAGTGCAGCCTTTCCTTTCAGGGCAACAAGTGAAGGATATTGATACTGGGTTCTTGAGGCCTAAACAGGAACAGAAGGATGATGCAATATATGGAACATGCTTACCTCCAGTTGATCATGGAAATTCTTCATCAGCAGCACCATCATCCATTTACCAGCAAGTCATGCAAAATTTCCCTTCATAAATTTTGGTCTTAACTTCTGTTAGCAACAGCAAATTCAATTGGTTTTTTATTTAGTGTTTTTTTCAAAAGAAAGGTCATAAATTATTTAGTTTTTTTCCCCTTGATATTTGAGGAAACAAACTGTGGTGTGCTCTTTTGCACAAATCGAACACCTGTATTTTGTAACTAGTTCTTGGTAGGTTAATTGTTTTGTTGTCCTATCATTATAGTTTACATTTTTCTCTGAATATTTATGGAACAGAGTTTAGTCTTCTTAATACAAAATTGCATACCAATATTTGTATCAAACTGTTGGTGTATAATTTTAGCTTCTTTTTTCTAATTTTTATATTTGGATTTTCGCTTTGAATGCTTGAGCTATTTAGTGTATACAAACAAAAATATAGATTCACATGAGTACATGAATGATAAGAATCAATGTATGAATGGGATCATACATTTAGTACAGGGGCCTTAGAAACTATTAACATTTTCATAAACCACTTCTTTCTTTTAATCTTTTCTGATTTGGGAAGAATACATAATGCTAGAGCAGAAATGATGTAAGAGATCTTTTTCTTTCGGCCTACACTGCTAGCAACTTAGCATGTTTCATCTACTTCCTAACTTGACTTGAATTGGGGTTAAATTCTTAATTTTGATTGCAATCCACACAATTTTCTCTTTTTAATTTTTGCTTCATTTGTAAGAATAGATATTTAGATTTTACAGGGTGAAATTTCTGAGATGTGTTGCACAGAAAAAGAGAATTTAAATTGAGGTGATTGGTAAAATGATAAAATGAGAGCTTAATTATTATTTCATTTGTAACTTCTATCATGAGTGAACCCTATTATATTAATTTGAGTGTTTTTTTTTTTACCAACTTTCTTACTTTAGAAGAACTTAATGCGAGCCTATCCAATTATGAAAGAGTGGAAGTTGACTTAATGAAATGTGCAAGAACACTGCTTAATTGGGAATAAAAGGTCAAACAAAATCTAATATTCCTAACATACCAGGCGTGAGACTGCAGGTGAAGGGCATGATTAGGTTAATACATGCCATAGGAGATAGGTATTTGGTCTGGAAATTCCAATACCTTGCCCTAATCTAAATTGTAGGAAACAAGTCCCCACCAAGAAATGAAAGTCTATGCTAAAATCATTGGAATGATAAAAACCAGGTGTGATACAAGCATTTAATAGCACAAGACCCTACACAAATATAAATTCCCAACCAAATATTTGTCAAAAACAGATATACATATCAAATTATCAATGGCACTAGAGGAGGAGAGGAAGCACCCACCATGATTCCATTCTTTGACTCGAGATATTTTGATATAATAAGAATAAAAAAAGGAGTTAGTTATCATACAAGCAAAATATTAGCCATTTAGCATTTAATTATAAAACAGATGAATCAGAGACCCCTTCAAACACACACTATATCATCTAAAAACAGTCTTAACATTAACAACACCCGAGAAAAACAATTTAAATTTGAAGTTGATTTCCATTACTAATATAAATAGGTTATATCAAGAGTGAAAGGAGATTGTACAAGCAAATTCTCCCAAAACTCTTGTTTACTTCACACTGAAGATTTAAGCACAATGTGCTCAACGTTCATGGAAGAATTTATGTTCAAAAGGAGATGTCAAAAGAAAAAAAAAAGTTGATACTTTTTAAGCATATCATTGGATTTATTAAGATCATCCACTAAAATTAAGAGAAATATATTATGAGGAGGACAAGAAGTTAAGCTCAAAAACATCTTAACAGCCATTATGAGTTAACTAATATACATTCCAGGCTTAGAAAAGAAGGGCCTCAAAATCAACCACCACCAAAGTTTAAATCCCTTCAAATCAAAAGAACCCCTTCTCTTCACATAGTACATAGACCATTATCATCATCATCATCAAAGTAACTAAGACCAAGATCAGGAAACACAATTAAGCTTAAGCATACCCATAATATCAAATCACTCGATATCCCCCAAAAGACACCAACTTTAAAAGAAAAAAAATGGAAAAACAAAAAAGTTTCGATCAAAAGAGCGAGGGGGTTCCCAAATTGGAGAGATTTCATATTATTTTATTTCTTTAGGCTTCCGCGAACGCCGGGTTTAGGCTTAGAGGAATCGCCGACGTGGGTGGCGTGGAGATTAACGATCTTCCCCTCCTCGAACGGAAGCTTAGGGTGCTTCGCATCGTGGTGGATCTGCATCGATTTCATGTCCGGTGCCGTCGCTTTGCAGAGCGGGCACTCAAACTTCGCGTGACCTCCCTTTTCTATCCCCGACCGGTCCGCCAAACCCGCCTTTCCTCCGCCGCGGTTGGTGGTGGCGGCGTCGACCTTCGCGGCGATCTCTTTCGCCGTGTGCTTCTTTGGCTTCGCTTTCCCTGTCATGGCGTAAAACTAGGGTTCCTTTGTTCTTTTTTTAGGGGAATCGTTCTATGCAGAAAAAATTCTATCGTTGTGGGTTCTTGATTGGTGATCGGATTTGTTAGAAATTAATCGAAAGTTTCGATTTTGAGTTAGATTTTTGGGGGCGTTTTTGGAGGGGAAGGTAAACCCTAAGGATGAGAAACCCTAATTTTGGGTGCGTGGGCGTTTTGGATGAGTGAGTTGGGTTATTAATAGGGAAAACGGATAGGAATGGAGGCTTATCTGTGAGCCATTTCGTTTTCACTGGGTTTTTTTTTTTTTTAAATTTATGTTTCTTTCTTTTAAAGAAGACACTTGACACGTGTTAAATTTTCATTGGATAAACTGATTGCTTCTACCAATGCCTTTAGGCCATATATCATTCACATGCCTTATGATTAACGCAGGGTATTAGATACATAGATTCTCGCACGACCTTAATCCATAGCAATATGTAAATTGTAAGGGTAGTCTGATAACGAATTTTTGTTAATAAATAGTTAGTTGTTTAAAATTTACCTAGTGTTATGATAAATATGAATGTCGATTTTTTCCGTCAAATTATTTTGGGTGGTTCAAAAATTTAATAATAGATGATATAAAAAGTTTTTAAGATTAAACTGCACATTTATAAAGTTATGAAAAGAAAATATTTTTACACGTATAAATAGAGAAGGTGTAGTATATGAATTACATAATCAATAAAATTCTCTATTTCTCTTTTATACTAAAATTTATTTATTTTACAACACGTTATCAGTACGATACTCAGATAAAATTTTAGGAAGACTCACGTAACAAATTTTTATTATGTCGAAACTCTCATCTTGGGATATATCTGAAAATAACTATTTATCATAGATACTAGATGCTGAAATCGATCTTTATTCAATGGATCTTGGAGATGCCATTAAAACTGAAAATAATGCATCTCAAAAGGATAAAGCCAAAGCAATGATCTTCCTTCGTCGTCATCTTGACTAAGCATTGAAAAATGAATATCTTACATTAAAAGATCCTGCAGACCTATGGAAAGACCTTGAAGAAAAGTACAATCTTCAAAAGACAGTGATACTTCCTCAAACCCGATATGAATGGACGCACTTGCATCTATAAGATTTTAAATCCATAAATGAATATAATTCAGCAATGTTTTGAATCACCTCACGAATGAAATTATGTGGGAAAAAGATAACTGATAATGACATGTTAGAGAAAACTTTCTCGACCTTCCATGCATCGAATGTGCTCCTGCAGCAGCAGTATCGAGAAAAATGATTTAAAATTTTTTTTGAGTTAATTTATTGCCTTCTTGTTGCTGAACGCAACAATGAGTTGCTTTTAAAAAATCATGAAGCACGCCCAGCTAGCGCCGCCCCATTTCCTGAAACGAATGCGGCAAATCATTACGCCAGAAGAGGTAAATGGCAAGGTTTTAGTAACAAGAAAAATTATGGAAGGAAGAAGAATTATGTTCACAAGAAAAGATCTCACCAGAAGTGGGATAAAGAAAGAAACACTAGGCAAAATAAATCAACAAAGGATAAATATTTCCGTTATGGTGGAAAGGGCCATTGGTCGCGTACCTGTCGTACCCCAAGGCACCTAGTCAATTTTTATCAAGCATCTTTGAAAAAGGACGACAAAAAAAAAGAGACGAATTTTGTTTCAAATAAGGCTGAAAATTCCACCACTGTATCTGATTTCTTTGAAGATCTTGAAAGAAATATTGGTCATTTGAGGAATGATGGAATAGTTTGATATGTGGGAATATTAAGTATTCATATAAATAAATAATGCAAAAAACTTATTGTTAAGTTTTATTTTCTATGCATTTGAATTTCAAGTGTTATGTATATAAAAGATATTTGATAAAATATTTATGTTTATGAATTTCAAAATTACTAAATGTGCCAAGTTCTAAAATAATAATAAAATTTTTAATATATGATACTATGTATAGTATTTTTTAGAAAAATAATTAGGAAAATAATTTTATGCACATATACTTTTACTCATTTTATTATTATTATTATTATTTGTCTTTGAAAACAAATGGCAAGGATATATAGTGAAGATGTTTGCCCTGCGGATAATGCAAGTTCGCATATTATTCTCAAAAGTAATATATATTTTATCCATCTTGTGCCAAAAGAATAATATGTTAATACTATAATTGGCTCAGGCAATGTGATAAAAGGCTCCGGAAGAGCTATAATTTTATTTTCTAGAGGAACAAAATTCATAATAAATAATGCATTATTGTCTACTAAGTCTTTAAGAAACTTATTGAGTTTTAGTATATTTGCCGAAATGGATGTCATATTGAAACAATGAATGAGAGAATCATGAGTACTTATATATCACAACTCATGATTTAAATAAAAATATTATATTTGAAAAGTGACCCCCACTTTCATCTGGGTTATATTATACCAAAATTAGTGCAATTCAATCACATGCCATTGTAAACCAGAAGTTTACTAACTCAAATGAATTGATAACTTGGCATGATCGATTGGGTCATCTGAGAACAACCATGATGCGGAGAGTTATTAAAAACTCTCATGGACATTGACTAAAGAATCATAAAATTTATAAATCTAGTGAATTTTGTTGTGTTGCATGTTCTCGGAAAAAGTTAATTTTAAGGCCATCACAAGTAAAGATTGGATTTGGGTCCCCTTAATTCTTAGAAAGGATTCAAGGCGATATATGTGGACCTATTCATCCACCATGTGGATTTTTTAGATATTTTATGGTCCTAATAGACGCATATTCGAGATGGTCACATGTGTGCTTATTGTCTTTTCGCAACCTAGCGTTTGCGAAATTACTTGCTCAAATTATTCGATTAAAAGCACAGTTTCCAGAAAATTCTATCAAAGCAATTCGTCTTGATAATGCTGGTGAATTTACTTTCCAAGCCTTTGATGCTTATTGTATGGCTAGTGAAATAAGTGTTGAACATCCAGTAGCTCATGTTCACACACAAAATGGGTTAGCAGAATCACTTATTAAATGCCTCCAATTAATTGCTAGACCCTTACTTATGAGAACAAATATCCCAACCTCGTCTTGGGGACATGTTATTTTACATGCCGCAACACTTATTCGCTTGAGGCCAACAAGTTACCATCAGTTCTCTCCTATGCAATTAGCTTTTGGCCAGTAGCCAAATATTTCCCATTTAAGAATATTCGGGTGTGCGACATATGTTCCCATTGCACCATCTTCTCGCACCAAAATAGGACTCCAAAGAAAATTGGGGATATATGTTGGATATAATTCTCCCTCTATAGTGAGGTATCTTGAGATACAAACTGGAGATATATTTAAAGCCCGATTTCCAGATTGTCATTTTGATGAATCAAAATTTCCAACATTAGGGGGAGAGAATAAGCTTCCTAAGAAGGAACTTAGTTGGAATGCATCATCCTTGATGCATTTAGATCCTCGATAAGGGCAATGTGAACTAGAAGTTCAAAAGATCATACATTTGCAAAGAATAGCTAATGACTTACCTGATGCATTTTCTGATACAAAGAGGATAACCAAATCCATATACCAGCTGAAAATTCTCAAATTCGAATAGATGTCCCAGTTAAACAAGTGGCCACTGAAACAAATTCACGCCATAAGCGTGGTAGACCTATCGCTTCCAAGGATAAAAATTTTTGAAAAAGAAAAGAGGTAAATACTATTCCTGTTGAAAAAGACATAGTAAAGACACCTGCAGTTTTCTAAAATTCTAATATAGTTTTAATACCAGAAGACGTTCAGGTACCTGAAAATTTTGAAAATGATGAGATGTCGATAAATTATGTCTTTACAGGAGAAAAATGGGACCAAAATAAGATAATTGTCAATGAAATATTTGCATATAATGTGGCATTAAATATCATGAATGATAGTAAGGATCTTGAGTCAATAACAGTTGAAGAATGTTGACAAAGGAATGATTAGCCAAAATGGAAAGAAGCTATGAAAGCTAAGCTAGATTCACATGCAAAACGTGAAGTCTCTGGACCTGTAGTCCATACACCAGAAGATGTAAACCTATTGGATACAGGTGGGTATTTGTGAGAAAATGAAATGAAAAAAATGAAGTTGTACGCGACAAAGCTCGACTTGTGGCACAAGGTTTTTCACAAAGGCCCAGTATAGATTATGAAAAAATATATTCTCCTATAGTGGATGCAATAACATTGTGTTATTTGGTTAGTTTATCCGCATATCATAAACTACATATACATTTATTGGATGTAGTAACAACCTATTTATACGGATCATTAGATCGTGATATCTATATGAAAGTCTCTGAAGAACTAAAGATATCTAAACCATCTAATGAATATTCGCAAGGGTTATACTCAATCAAATTGCAAAGATCATTATATGGTCTGAAGCAATATGAACGAATGTGGTATAATCGTCTTACTAAGTATCTGACCAAAAAAGGATTTAAGAATGATGATATCTACCCATGTGTTTTCATAAAGAAATTTGCATTTGGATTCATTATAATTGCTGTGTATGTTGATGTTTTAAATATCATTGGAACTCCTGAAGAGATTCCAATAATTATAAAAACTCTAAAAGAAGAGTTTGAGATGAAAGATCTTGAAAAGACTAAATTTTGTCTCGACCTGCAGATTGAGCATACAAAAAATGAGATCTTTATTCATCAAACAACATACACGGGAAAGATGTTGAAGAGATTTTATATGGACAAGTCGTATCCATTAAGTATCCCAATTATCGTAAGATCTTTGGATGTGAAAAATGATCAATTCCATCTTAAAGAAGAAAATAAAGATATTCTTGGTCTTGAAATACCATATCTTAGTGCCATTGGAGCGCTAATGTATCTTGCTAATAATACACGACCTAACATATCATTTGCGATAAATTTACTAGCAAGGTATAGTTTCTTTCCAACCAGAAGACATTAGAATGGAATCAAACAAATTTTTTTATATCTTCATGGAACAGTTGGTATGGGATTATATTATCCATATGGATCCAAGTCACAACTAGTTGGCTATACAGATGCATGATACTTGTCTGATCCATCTAAAGAGATATCTCAAATAGGATACTTGTTCACATATGGTGGTACAGCTATATCATGGAGGTCCACGAAACAGGCGATAGCAGCAATATCCTCTAATCATGCTGAAATACTAGCGATGCATGAAGCTAGTCGCGAGTATTTTTGGCTCAGGAATTTGATATAATATATTCTGTCATCATGTGGACTGATTGATTATATGATAGCTCCAGCTGTTCTGTTTGAAGATAATACATCATGCATTGCTTAATTTAAGGGTAGATACATCAAAGGAGATAGAACGAAACATATTTCTCCCAAATTCTTCTTCACTTATGATCTTCAAAATCAAGAAACCTTTGATGTCTAACAGATCCGTTCAAGTGATAATTTGACAGATTTATTTACAAAGTCACTCTCAAAATCCTCATTTGAAAGATTGGTATATCAGATTGGGATGCGCCGATTCTGAGAAATTTAATAATGCCGACAAGAGGGGGAGACTGTACTCTTTTTTCCTTGGTCAGGTTTTTGTCCCTAATGGATTTTTCTTGACAAGGTTTTTAATGAGGCACTCCCCATCACAAAGGATATTGTACTCTTTTTCCCTTGGTCAGGTTTTTGTCCCTAATAGATTTTTCTTGACAAGGTTTTTAATGAGATAGTTCCCATCACAAAGGATATTGTACTCTTTTTCCTTCACTAAAATTTTTTTTCCCATTTGGTTTTTCTTTAGAAGGTTTTAACGAGGCATAATTCTAAATGGACATTCAAGAGGGAGTGGATAATGATAAATATGAATGTCCATTCCTCCATTCAAACCATTTTGGGCGGTTCAAAAACTTAATAGTAGACGGTACAAAAAATTCTAAGGTTGGACTGCACATTTACGAAGCTATGAAAAGAGAATATTTCTACATGTATAAATAGATAAGGTGTGGCCTATGAATTACACACAATCAATAAAATTCTCTCTCTCTTTTATACTAAAACACTATTCTCTATGCTTATTATATACGCTACTATATATACTAGTAATATATATATATATATTGAGATATCAATTATGGTAAATATTAATACTAGAGTCTTTTACTTCTACTTCTTTATTTTATATTCATCCTTATTTATTTATTTTACAACACCTAGCACTAATTATTTTCTGTTTATCATATTTTTAGTTTTAAAAAATATTATTCTTACACTAAAATAAGCTACTAATGTACTTGTATATAAATACATATATTATTTAATTTATTTTTAACGTGTATTTATATTCTAATATGTATTTTATATTAGTGGCTAATTTTAGTATACACGTAACATAGTCGTTTTAGTTAATATAGTATCATTAATTTTTCTTCAAAAAAGATCTCTTTATGTGGGTGTTATATCTATAGCTTTCAATCATTTGACTAAATTCCTAAAATTATTCTGTCAGATTTACGACATTTACTATTTTAGTTCATCAAATTCAAAATTTATTATACTTATCTCTTAGATCTAGCTTCGAGCATCTAGACTTTTTTTTACGCTGAATTGACCAATGAAGTGCTGGACTATCTCTAAGTTAGATTCGTTCTACGACCCAAATTAGTCCCACCCTTTTATAATCCTAATTTATCCTCATTTGTGATCTCTATTGCATTCTTCTTTTTCTTCTTCTTCTTTTCATTATTTTCATTATTACCCTTGATATCTGATACCTAACATAGTATCAGAGTAAAGCTTCGATCCAGAAACAGATTCACCAAAAATCACATCTTCTAAGAACCTCCACCATGACCAACAATCTTTCCCTTCTCACAAATAATACTTAGAAGTTCATGTCAATTGGTGACAAGTTTGATGAAGCAAGCTTTTTCACTTGAGAATAACTTGCTTTATTCACAATAGGAACTTAACCAATGATATTGAGGATCACCTCAAGAAAGAGTTGGTCCCATCAATGTATGATTCTAAAGCAAATCGTGCATCCAACACAGCTTTAAAGAACTACAAACAGTGAAAATAACGTGATAATCTTCTCACTATATGTAGGCCTGGCAGCATGGACCCTATCCGCGGGTACCCAACCCAACCCGACCCGATCGGGTAGGGTTGCCAACCCGATCCGCTGCGGGTAGGGTTAGGCGCGGAGCGGGTAGGGTGTGGATTGAGCCTCAACCCTACCCGCCCTACCCGCACCCTCCATAATATGTATTATATATGTTTAAAAAATGTTACATATGGGAGTTGAACCAAGACTTTAAGCATGTGCAAAAAACTCCTGGCCACTAAACCAAATTTATAAATTTGTAAACTTTACTTATTAAATTTATAAAAAATTTACAAAAAAAATGAGAGATCAATTCAAAAGCAAGAGAAACCTTCAGTCAAACAAATAAATGGTGTCGTTGTATGTTTAGGGTTGAAATAAAGAAAAAAGCAGCCTTCAGTCCTTCACTTTCTCCTCTTCAAACCATGGAAGCCTTCGCACACTAAGCTCTAGCCCCTTCGCCGAACAGCTTCGTCTTCGTCTCACTCACCGTCTTTGTCTGCACTCTGGGTGTTCGTCGTCTTCGCCAGTTTTCTGCTCGCCGTCGTCCTTGTCTGCCCTCTGCTCGTGCCGTCATCTTAGTTTGGTCGCCGAAGGTCAGCATTGCCTGCTCACTGCTCTCTATTCTTCATTTTTTTTATTTTTTCATGCGCTTTGTTTCTGGCTTTCTGCTCACTGCTCTATTCTCTCTTTTTTTAACTGCTCACTGCTCTGTTCTTCATTTTGTTGTGTTTGTGCTACTTGTTATTGAACTGTGTTGTGATTTTGTATTTGTGTTTGTGCAGATTCATCTGGTGATTCTGCTCGCCACCTCAGATCGAAGGTCAGTGCTTGCTCACTCGTTCTTCATTTTTTTAATTTTCTTAATGCTTTGCTTAATATTCTGCTATGCTGCTGTTTTGTGGGTGGGTTGTGATTATTTTGGGTTCTTCATTCAGATTGAAAGTTTTACTGAGATTAATATAAACGTTGCAATATGAATGATGGTCCAGCTTTAATTTATACTGTCATATATTTAAATGTGGCATTAAAAAATAGAATGACGTTGAATAAACACTTTTGTAGGCTTATTAGTTTGAAAATGGCAGCAGAAATCTGAAAATTAAAGAGATTATTCCATTAAGAAATAATTAATAAATTTTGAAACGATATGACATGAATGCACGTTTCCTTCTTTCAAATTTTTTAGTTTTCCAAATATATTATATATGTTAAATATGGGTATTAAAGAAATGTTGAATTTTTAACTGCCACTTAATTTTTTAAATAAACTTTTGGATATTTCTGTCAATTTGGAACTATCTAATTGTTTTTCTTAGCCCCTAGCTAGAAATCATGCACAAATTAAATCATTGAATTATGGATAATTTACTACCATTTACCAATTGAATTGACCTTTCACAATTCAAAATCAAGGCGCATGGACTTACATCATAATTGAGTGGTTGAATTAGTGAAAGATGCTTAAACTGCTTTGTGTAGTGATGTGCTGCTTTGTGTAGCTTACCATGTTGTTATGTGCTGCATCGTGCTTGTTTTTCCCTGTATGTTATCGCTGTTTATGTATCTGCATCTTCTTCAGTGGATCTGAGTTGTACTAGTCCTTTTTATTATTATTATCTTTTAAGTTTTAATAGATAAATTTATTAACTAAAGAGAAAAAATCTAATTCGATCTTCTACCTGCCCCATAAAAGTTTATAAGGGTATTAATAAAATTATAACTAACTTCTAAATAAGTGAAAAAGTGTATCAAATAATTCAATCCCATTCAAATTCTTTTCGTAAAAAAAAATAAAACTTAATATTTTTTACATTTTTCTTGTGGATTAAATGGGAAAATGTTGACTGTAATTGAATTATGGAGGATTAATTTTGATCCAAAGTATGAAGGAAACTAGGATACTTTGTAGTTGTAATTTTTATGTTGTAGACTTAACTATTTTTCTCATGGAAGTTAAGTTGATATAGAAAGGAACTTTTTTTATTTTATTTTATATGTATGTGTGTGTAAATTGTATATCTGACTATCTGTACAAAGTGTATTTAAACATGTCAGACATATATATTTGTAGGGAATTCACTTCGAAATGTTAAGTACCAATATGGATGTAGTGGCACAAGATGTGGCTGCAGAAGAACAACAACAAGAACCTCCGGTGGAAGCAACTACTAATTTTGTTCCAGATGAGTCCGTTTCGATTGAAAATAGCAACAAATCGAGTGTGAAGAGTGTTTATTGGCAATACTTTACTCGATTTCAAGAGAAAAAAGATTGGAAGGCAAACTGCAATCATTGCAAATCTGTTCTTGGAGCCAATCAAAGAAATAGAACTGCAAATTTGAAGAATCACGTGCTCTACTATTGTAAAAGGATCAAATTAGCAAACTCTAGGCAATCAACAATTGCTGATTCATTGTCTAAACATGCAAGGAGTGTTGCAGATACTTTTGTATTTGATCCATGTTATACAAGAAGGTGTATTGCCAAGGCCATATGCATGCATGAGTACCCTTTATCTTTTGTGGAACATGTTGGAATGAAGGAAGTATATGCATCAATGCAACCAACTTTTAAGGTGCTTAGTCAAAACACAATCAAAAAGGACATTTTTGAAATGTATGAGTTGGAGAAGCTTAACATGACTAAGCTAATGGATGGAAATGATAGTCGAGTAGCAGTTACAATCGACATGTGGACTTCCAACCAAGAAAAAGGATACATGGTTGTCACGGCACACTACATTGATAGTTCATGGATTTTGCAAATGCGTGTATTAAGGTAATCTTCTAAATTATACTTCTAGTAATTGATATGACTTTTAATATTTTTTTTTACTTGAAATTAATTTATCTTTTAGATAATAATTGAAATATATTTTTGAACAATTTTCAATTTTACTTACGTTCCCGCTCCTCATACAAGTGAAGTGCTCTCGAATGCATTAATGAAAGTTTTGTTAGAGTGGAACATAGATAGAAAATTGTCAACTATTACCTTGGATAATTGCTCTACTAATGATGCTATGGTTGATGAGTTGTTGGGGCGCTTAGACTCAAAATATTTGTTGTTGGGGGGTTCCATGTTGCATATGCATTGTTGTGCTCATATTTTGAACCTAATTGTGAAAGATGGTCTAAATTTGGTTAAGGAGAGTGTGGAAAAAATTCGTGGTAGTGTGGTATATTGGACTTCAACCCCTAAAAGACATAAAATCTTTGTGAGTTGGTGTAGTAAGTCAAATGTTCAATTTACAAAAAAATTAGCTCTTGATTGTCCAACTAGATGGAACTCTACTTATGTGATGTTAGAGACTGCATGGTTGTATCGAAATGTGTTTCCTCGATTAAGACAAAAGGATCCTAATTACAAAAGTTTGCCAAGCAATGAAGAGTGGGACCTTGCTAAAGAAATTTGTGGTAAATTAAAGTTGTTTTATGATGTGACACAATTATTTTCTAGTACTCAAGTTCCAACAGCCAACATTTATTTTAACAAAGTATATGATATAAATGTTGCCTTCAAAAAATGGTCTGCATCTCCAAATCCATTGATTAGTAATATGGCATGTAGTATGAGGGTAAAATTTGATAAGTATTGGAAGAAACTCATGGCATGATGGGTGTTGCTGTCATTTTAGATCCTAGGTATAAGCTTGCTAGGCTTGAGTATAAATTCTCAATGTTATGTCAAAATCAAGATGAGTGCTTAAGTAAGATTGAGAGGATCAAACAGATATGCTATGACTTGCTTTATGAGTACCAACAAAATCCGTCTAATTCAAGTAACGCATTTGAGGATTCTACACAAGAGCTACAGATGAATGCAGAGCAAGATGATAATGCTGCTTACCAGTTGTATATTAGACAAAAGAAGAGAAAAAAGGGTTCATTTGTGAAGACTGAATTTGATCATTACATAGAGGAAGATGTTCATCCTTTGAGTGCCGACTTTGATATTTTATCTTGGTGGAAAGTGAATGGAGCTAGATTTCCAACACTTCAAAGAATTGCGAGAGATATATTTGCCATCCCTGTATCTACAGTTGCTTCTGAGTCTTCTTTTAGTACAAGTGGTCGAGAAATTGCTCCTCATCGTGGTAGTCTTCATGAAGATACTGTGGAAGCTCTTATGTGTAATCAAAACTGGTTGTGGGCAGCATATCGTCAAAGAGGTTATTTATGATTTAACTTTTCAATTTGTTTATGGTAATGTTAAATTTATATATAGATTGATTAATAAATAAATTTATCATCTTTGATTTTTAGGTGAAAAACCTGATTATCAACCTGCAAATGATGATGATGATGATGATGCTGAATCTGAAGTCATAAACTAGTGATGGTGTTGTTGCAACAAATGGAATGCTCATGGAGACATGAAATTAAATAATTTTATTTATGTTTATGTTATTTACTTAGACAAAGACTTCTATGTGTAATTTAATATTTGATGGTTATGTTGTGTATGAGATACTTGTGTTATTTGTGGAATAATTTGTGTTGTTTGAATACTTGTGTTATTTGAATGCTCATGGGATAACTTGTGTTATTTGATGGTTATGTTATGTATGAGATACCTGTGTCATTATAATAATTCTTTTTATCAACTCGCGGATAGCGTCGGATACCCGCGGGTTGAGTGCGGATAGGGTTAGGGTTGGGTTCAAACACTAACCTACCCTACCCGTTGGCACCCCTAACTATATGGCTCCTTCAATTCATGGATGAATCTTTTAAAACAAAAATGATTGATTATAAATTTGCTTATCAGATGTGGGAAAGAATTCAAGAGCATTTTGCAAAATTTTCGAAGATCAAATCAAGCAATTGAGAAAAGAATTGGAAAGCATCAAGAAAGAAGGAAGTTCAATTGGTGAGTATCTCAAGAAAATTAAAAAAATGATTCTTTGGTTGCTATGGGTCATTATTTAACACTTGATGAGCACTTTGAAGCCATTATTGAGGGTTTGAATGAAGAATATACAATATACATCTTGATGATGTCAAAATTAGACTTTATGAGTGTAACACCCTTTCTATCAGAATGTCACGCTTCCAGCTGTATCACTCTGATAGCAAAGATATTACAACGACTTCTATATACTTAATAATAATATAGAAAAATAGAAGCCTTTAACTCGAAACCGTATCATTGTTTTCTTTGAAAAATATACTAAACATACAAATATACTAAACACACACACAAGACTTCTTATACAAGTAACATACAAATATACTAAACACACACACACAGAGAGAGAGAGAGAGAGAGAGAGAGAGAGAGAGAGAGATATGCATATATAAACAAATTCAATCACAATCTTCACACACACACACACACACACACAAGACTTCTTATACAAGTAACATACAAATATACTAAACATACATATCATTACAAATCACGATCTCTATCTCTTACAAAAATATATAACAACGCGAGGGAAAAACTATAACTAAGATATATACAACACAATCAGATGCACAGAAGAAACTCCTTAAACTCTTCGTTCATCTTAAAAAGAGAAATCTGTAGGGAGTGAGAACCTAACCACACGGTCTCACCAGAGAATTTCTAAAATTGTTATAAGAGGATACATATAAAGAAATGAAGAGATTTCAAATGTAAATCAGATCCTATGAATCTTTTTAAACCACAATAATTAATTATCCAAAATTCAAATTCCCTTTTTGATTGCAACACTTTCAAAGCTCAATTAATATCCCATAACATAATCAAGTACTGCCTCTGGCCTAATACAAAATCAAATTACGGCCTCTGACCCAACATATAATCAATCAACACTTGGTTTTAGAATCATCAATCCATCACCAAAACTCAATCTCAAAACAGAATCAATCACATGCAACAAACAATGCAAGGAAAACACAATTAGAGAGTAGTTACAGCAAACACAATAATTAACAATTAGACAAAATTCATCAGATAGGCAAACCAAAACACTTAAGCACACCCAAACACTAGCAACCAAATGTAATATGATGCATGCCTATCCTACTGGCCGTGAGCTCACTTATTGATTAAAGTGCTACAACCCGACACATCTGGTAGTTAATTCGGATATTGTCTTGGTTGCGCATCTCCAGGAGGAATATAAAAGAAGGATAGTGCCTTTCTACTTTCTCCTGGAGGTATTACGAAGGAGTGTGTCTTTTCACCTTGCAACCAGAGAGAGCTGTGGGGGAATCAATACAAAGGAGAGTATTTGTCCACCTTCCCCACATCCACACCACAATAAGAGAGGGAATCCTTCATCTTCAACTTACCAATCAATAATCATTATCGATTTCAAACACGCAAATGGGGTAAAATCACCGTCCTTGCTAAATCGATCATTCAGGCCACAATCAGACATAATCATTTACTTTAATCAATCATACTCATAATCATAATCAAACCATTTCTCTTTAAATTAAACCACACGGCAAAGTCTCTAGACTTTAGGAGGGAGACAACCAATATCATTTTCCTTACTATTCAATTTAGTATAAACTTATGAAAATTTTGGCAAGACCTTCCCTAAAACTAGGACTTTACCACCCTTCAAGGTTCCCTCCAAACATCTCTCAAAACTTTCTCAACCATTTCTAATATCAAACCATTTTCAAATATCAAATAACTTCCAATCTCAAACCATTTTCAATATCAAATCATTTTCAATATCAAATTATTTTCAATATCAAATCAATTTCGATATCAAATTATTTTCAATAAATAAAGAAAACCAATTCAACAAAGTTAACCAACAAACCAAAATTCCCAGCCTTTAATAAATCAATCAGGCAAACAATTACATTCATCCAAAACAACTCAGTTCATTCCATAAGACTCACGTAATCATAAAAATATATTTTTCCATATCAATATTGACTTGTAATAACTCTTGATAATAAAGTGGTTTTAAGAAAAAACCCCTACCTCGATTGTCGAAACTTGTAAGACTAAACGCAGCAAACCCTATTTTCTTTTGGTTCATAGCAGCAGCATCAGTTCCAACCATTCCCCGCAACAGCAAAAGCCATTAAACACGACATGCAAGTACCGTAGCTCAACCCTAAGACATTAACATCGCAAAATTCTCAGTAACTTATAACAGAATATCAACGGTAAGAGTTTTGGGGCAAGAAAACTCACTGTACCAAAAAGATTCCAAAGAACAGAATAACAGCGGCTCCCGTAGTGACTTCTGGCGATGTCAACGTTGTTTTCGGTGACCAGGTGGTGCGGAATTTACAACCACAAATTAACCGACAAGTGCACCGAGTCGTACCAAGTAGTACCTCAAGTGAATGAGGGTCGATCCCACGAGGATTGATGGACTAAGCAACAATGGTCAAGTGATTTACTTAGTTAGGCAAACAGAAAATGGTGTTTGAGAATTCAATTGCATTAATCAGTAAATTCAGTAATTTAGAAAGCAAACAGTAAACAAGTGGTGAATGATATATGGAGAAACAGTTAAGACTTCAGAGATATCTATCTTCTGGATTGACTTTTCTTACTAACTATTTTAATCATGCAGGATTTAATTCATGGAAAACTATATGTGACTAAACCCTAATTCCTTAGACCATTTTAGTCTCCTCTAAAATTCATCAACCGCCAATTCCTTGGTCACTTAATTCCAATTAGATGGTGAAGTTCAATTCTAGTTTATATGCCACAGAAATCCTAATTACCCAAATATAAGAGGATTATATGTCACGTATCCCGTTAAGTCCAGATAATTAGAAATTTAGGAGAAATTATTTTCAAGCTATTGTTCAAGTAAAGAGCTTTTCCAAGTTATACAAGAACTCAATTAGAACACGGGTCATACTTCCATTCCACCCAAATTCATAATATAAAGAATGAAAACAATTCTTGAATTATAAATCAGTACATGAATTAAAATAGAAAAATAATAGTATCAATCCATACAATAGACAGAGCTCCTAACCTTAATAGTAGAGGTTTAGTTGCTCATAGTTCAGAGAGAAAATTAGGATTCAGGTAAAAACTGTAAAGTGCAGAATGGCATAAGAAAAGAGAGAGAGAGTCTAGCCCGAAGGGCTGATTCTTTTCCCTTTTATATCTAATCTTAATTAATGTAAAATATATTTTTTAAAACTAAATAATATCTTTTTGTATTTATAAAATAAAGTTTTGATCAGAAAATAAATAATATCTTCGCTGCCATCATAAATTTGGACGCAAAACCATTTCTTCCCTTGTTAATTGGCTGGGTTTGGCGCCTAACTTCATGAATAGGGATGGCAAAAATCCCCAGCGAGGCAGGTATCCGCGGGGATTTACCCGCCGGGGAGCAGGTTTGGGGGGAATTTTTTCTCCG
>NC_029775.3:112107710-112117191 GCF_000817695.3 Arachis duranensis
TTTCTTGTGCCTCTCTCTCACCCACTTCACTCTCAGACACGAGCCATTCTCTCACAGTCGTCTCACTCAATATCTCTCTAACACCTCCCACCTCCTCCTTCTTCCTTCGAACTGCGTCGCCGGCGTCCTCAATCAAAGTCCCTCACCTTCTTCTGTCTCTTCCAACGCTCACCATCCTCTGTCGCTGCCGTCGCTAACCTTCTTCCATCACTGCCGCCGCTCACTCTTCCTCTCACTACTTTGCTCATTGCTTGCTACTAGCTTCACCCCAGCCTCCACCTCTGCTTCGCAACGAAGCCTCAGATCTGCGACGTTGATGACAAGCTTCCTCCAGCAATGCCTCTGCTCCACACGATGCCGATGACGCCTCTCCAACCACAACTCTAGGTCGCCTCTGCTCAACGACGATGATGACGACTATGCTCTGTCTCTGTGGCTGGCCACCTTACAATAAGTTGGATATTTCTGTTAATTGATTAAATTGGTTTTAACGTATGTTTTGATTTTTTATTGATGAAATTGCTATGAAATTGGGACACTGGAGTTAGGGTTTAAATTCTGTTTATGTGAACTGGTTTTAGATTTAGGGTTTTGATTATGTTAATATGAAATTGGGTTTATGTTTAGAGTTTGGATTTTGTTAATTGATAAATTTGAATTAGAAATAGATTCTGTTGCTGTAAAATTGGAATTAGGGTTTTGAATTCTTAACTTTTCACTTTAAAATTGGATCATAATACTGAGATTTTTGTGAAATTGTTGTTATTTACTTTGATTTTTGATTTTTTGAAGCATTTGTTATAATTTCTGGAGTTAGAGTAATTATATTTTATATTTCTGATGCTGATTCTGATTTCTATGATTTTTATGCTAATTTAATTTCTGATTTGATTTTTATGAGTTCTATGCTAATCGTAGTTTTTTATTCTAATTCTTTCTGATTTGATTCTGATTTCTATGAGTTATATGCTAATTATACTTTTTTATTCTGATTCTTTGTTAGTTACAGCAGCAGTGTTATAGCCCATTATTGTGGATTTATGTGATTTTGATTCTTTCTTAGTTACACAGTAGTAGTGTTACAGTAGCATTGTTATATAAAACTGAAGAAATTGGAGTGCATTGAGCTGATAGGTGTTATAGTTGTGATACAAATTAGACCTGGCCAATTATATAAGGCCATCGAACTCAGCTCTGGTTTAAGAATTATATAGGCCTTTGTGCATCTGTAGTGGAATAGTCTTCCATGGTTTGTTTGGCACAATTTATTTATTGGATTGTTAAGGTACTGGAAGCCATTGGTGTGCATTTTGATTTTCCTGAGCTTTCTTTGTTATTACAAAGAATGTGTTGTTTTCAATGGTTGTTTTAAAATGAATGTGTTGCTTGATCCCAAACATGTACTGATCTGTTTAGCAGTTGGCTGCAGCTCATAAAAAACAAGCAGGTTTGACCATAAAGAAATCTAAAATACTTGACTGGATGGAATGAATCATCTCAATTACCCATATTCATATTAATCAATATATGTCATCTACAGATAACAGTTGATTGGAGTGTTGTTCCAGATCCTGATGCTGTCCTAAGGTGCCTTGCTAGATCCGTGTCTCCTTTTTATTTAATGTCTTCCTCCGATGTAGGATTCAAATAAATCGGAATCTACCATCACCACCATTACATCTTGAAAAAAGGCTTGAGGATTCTATAGTGTGATGAATTATGTTTTGTAGTTTATAAAGATGTTTGATACTTTTATGGATATGTTTGATATTAAATGTTTGTTGTTTTAATGTTTTTGGAGACTATGGACATGATATTTGTAATGACAACATAAGAATATTTAGTTTTTTATATTTTTTTCAATTTTTTTCCAATTTTTTAAACATCCGCGGATATCCGTGGAGTCCCCGGTCCCCGGCGGATACGGGGTCCCTGTTACCCGTCGCAGGGACGGGGCGGGGACGGGGACTAAAAATGGAGCTATTCATGAAATTGAAGTTAGGCACTATTGAGGCACCAAATAACTCATCACTTGATGTGCATCTGGCGTGTGGAGCTTTCCTTTGGCGCCTAACTTGGTGAAATCCAAGTTAGGCGCCACCTTGACCGTACAGCATGAAGAGAAAGGGTAGACTATTATATATCGTTGGAAAGCTCTGAAAGTTAAATTTCCAATGTCACTGGAATCACATCAATTGGACTTCTGTAGCTCAAGTTATTTATGTTTGAGTGCAAAGAGGTCAGGGTTGACAGCATCATTCGCCTTCTTCTCTTTTTCTGCGAAAACTCCATCAAATCCAGCCGAATGCTACCTTAAATAAACAGAATTACACAGGACTCAAAGTAGCATCCATAGTAGCTAAAAGATAATTAATTCTTAATTAAACTCAACATATTAAATGCAAATTCACTAGGAAAAGATAGAAAAGATGCTCATGCATCACCAGGCATGGCAGCACAGATATAACAGAACCCAAAAGGAGCGGCGGCAACCTCTGAACAGCTTCTGCGAACTCCATCAATGGCAGCTCTGACCACTGCAACCCAGACAGCAGCGACAACACATGCAGTGGCAACCCGCGATGATGACGGCGATGAGCCTGGAATCGACGGTAGCATCCCCTCACAGCTCCAATTGTGACACCTCTCCAAGCTCCCTTCCTCATTCTCTTGGCCATGACAACATTGGATGATGGTGATGACGATCTCTACGGCAGCAGCGGTGACTGTCGCGATAGCAGTGATAGGATGCAGCTCCTCCCTTCCTTTCCTCGGCAACGGCGATGCGCAAAGGCATCTTCCTCTCTCGCACGCTTATGCTCGACGGCATCCCTCTCTTTCCTTTTCGTTAGCATCGGCAGCTCTGCAGTGACAGCGGTGGGGCTTCGGCGGCAACAGAGCTTTGACGATGGTAAGGCGCGTTGCCTCCCTCTCACTTTTCCTCCCTCCTTTTCTTTTTCGTGTGTGGGTGTGTTTTGGGAAAGGGGGTGGCAGCTGTGACAAGGAAAATGGTGAATGAGTGTGTTTATGTATAGTTAGGATTAGGGTTTTAATTTGGGAAAAAAGGATGACGTTAGGTTGGTAATTTCTAATAAAAAAGGGATAATGTAGTAATTAAAAACTAATTTTAATCGAACAAAATTATCTTTAAAGAAAATGCTATTTATTCATCAATTTACAAATTATTTTTAAATAAATACTCTAATTTTAAAATTAGAGGTAATCAAATAAAATTTTCTTTAAAATCATAAATAAATATCTTAATCTAATTTCTAAAAATCTGGAGTCTTACAATGAGTCTAATAGATGCTGAGACATTACTGATCTCTCATGAAAGTATGTTGGAATAATATGCTAACCACTACAACTCGAGACAATTTATGCATAAATGGCTTCTGAGGAATAACACATAAATCGTCCCAAGTTGGTCAGCTTTACCAGTTGTATGTAAATTGTCTTAAGGTGGGAGGATTTACGTGGTTTCAGACAAAAATACAAGATGCTGCCATGATTTATGTGTAAGTTGTAACCCCAGCATCTGTGATAAACTCTATTTTTAGGGTTTTTCTTGTGCTTAATTTAGTAGATTTTATCCATTATTCTCACACTTATTCATATAATTCACATGTTTTACATTTTCCTACCTGATTTTGTACTATGCTTGAAAACATGTTTCTTTGGCCTTAAATTTGCTAATTTTAATTCCCCCCTTATTACCATTCAATGCCGTGATATATTTGCTGAGTGTTTTTAGGGTTTAAAGGGCAAGAATGGCTTAGAGAATAGAAAGAAAGTATGCAAAAGTGGAAGGAACACAAGAAATCAAGTATTTCATATTCCGGTAGCGACGCGCGCGTATGGGCGACATGTACGCATGACCAGTACAGAAGGCAAGCACCGCGTACGCGTGGCCAAAGAATTGTCAAAGCGTCACGTGCTGCAGATATCAGAATTCGCTGGGGGTGATTTCTGGATTCCTTTTTGACCCAGTTTCAGACCCAAAAATCCAGATTAGGGGCTGCAGAGTGGAGTAGGATGGGGAAGGAATCATTCACTTCATTCATTCATATATTAGGTTTTAGATGTAATTTTCTAGAGAGAGGCTCTCTTCTCTCTCTAGGTTATATGTTTTTAGGTTTATTTCTTCTCGAATTCAGATTTCCATCTTGTTTTGCTTTAGTTTCTCTTCTACATTTTATTATTCTAGCATCTTAGTTTATTTTCTCTTGTTGATGTCTTTATTTTTCCAATTTAGTTTATGAACTCTTCATGTTAGAATCAATTTTTTATTAATGCAATTTGAGGTGTTTCATGTTTATTGCTTCTTTCTTCAATTGTTGTTATTGATTCCTTGCAATTGGTTGTTTAGATTTTACATTCTCTTATTATTTTTCTATGATTTTATTTTGTGCCTACCAAGTGTTTGATAAAATGCTTGGTGGAATTTTAAATTAGATTTTTGGTATTCTTAATTAGCTTAGATTGAGTAATTTGGAGACTCTTAAATTGTCAAAGTCTCTTGTTGGTTGGCAATTGAAAGTTGCTAGTTGGCTTGAGGTTCATTAACTCTAGTCTTTGATTAGGACTTGTGAACTCAAGTTGAATTGCTCTCTTGACTTACCTTCAATTGTTAGAGGTTAACTAAGTGAGAGCAATTTACAATTACCATCATAATTGACAATGACAATGAGGATAGGAATTCCGATTCTCAACCGTTGCTAGGATTTTTCTTAATTGTTATTTATTTTCTTGTTATTAACACTCCTTGCTTACTAAATTCAAAACCCAAAAAGATACAATCTCATAACCAATAATAAACTACACTTCCCTACAATTTCTTGAGAGACGACCCGAGGTTTAAATACTTCAGTTAATTTTATTGGGTTTGCTTAAGTGACAAACAATTTAACATTGATTGAGGTTTAATTGTCAGTTTAGATCTATACTTGCAACGCGATCATTTTTATAAAATTCTTTACCGACGATTTTCCTCCATCAACCTACCACGATTTATGAGTCAACTATAATCTCCAACACCCTGCCACAATTTATGTTCGAGTAGCACACCTAAGACCCAACCACGAAGTACCCACAACTTTTAACGTTAGACACAAAAACCTCCATTTTCACCCTATCTAAGCATTCAACGATAAGGTTGGGGAGGAAGAGAGTCCGTAGCAGTGGAGAAGAGGCATTGAGTGATCCCGTCCGGCGTACAAGAGTTGGAGAAGGAACATTAAGAATATCAAATTGAATAAAAACAATACTAAAAGAGAATATTGAAAAATTATAATAAAAAAACTAATTTGATATTCGTTTACTATTGTTTTTATTTAATTTGATATTCTTAGTGTCTCTTCTCCCACTGTTGTACGCCAGACACGGTCACTCAAGGCCTCTTCCCAACCACTGCGGACTCTTTTTCTCCCCAACCTTATCGCTGAATACTTAGATAGGCTGAAAATGGAAGTTTTTGTGTGCAACGTGAAGAGTTGTGGGTAACTCGTGGTTAGATCTTATGGTATGCTACTCGAACATAAATCGTGGTAGGATGCTGGGGTTATAGTTGACACATAAATCGTAGGGGGTTACAACTTACACATAAATCGTGGTAGAATCTTGTGTTTTTGCCCAAAACTACACATAAATTCTACCAACATGGGACGATTTACATACAATTAATAAAGTTGGTCATCTTGAAATGATTTATGTGTTATTTCTAAGAAGTCATTCATGGATAAATTATTCCGGGGTGTAGTGGTTAACATATTATATAGACCACATTCCATTAGCACGATTTATATATTCTTAGGATTAAGGTATTCACGTTTCAAAAATTGTTTTAGGAGAATTTGAGTAATTTTAGAACCTGTTTAATTTATTTAAGTAAAAAAGCCACGAAAAAAGCATTGAACTTGTCAATTTCTTAAAAAAACAAGAAGAATGCAATATAGATCATTAATAGAGGTGAATTAAGGTTACGAAGGAGAAGAATTAATTTGGGTCATAAAATGAAAGGGTCTGAAATTAAAATAATAGTGCTTGGAGTTCAATCTGAGATATTAGTATAATAAATTTTAGATTTAAAAAACTAAAATGGTGAATGTTATGAATATGAGACACCACTTTAGGAATTTAATCTATTTCTTTACTCTATGTAAGCATTTAACACTAGACAAATATTTGAAATTTACAGTATTATTCTGGTTCAAGGGTATTCATGGATTGGATTCAATTCACATATTTTTGGTTTTTATTCCAATCCAATAAAAAAATTGCGTATGTGATCAGATTCGCAAGACTACCGAAGTGGATCTGATCAACACACTAATAAGATCGGATTGTGGATTTCAGATAGGTATTCGCATATCTGCGGATCCGTAAAAAATAAATAACTAAGTAATTTTTATGTTTTATTTCAATTAATAATGATCATATATTTTGTATTATTTTATTTTTATTATTTAAAAAAATATATTTAATAAAATTTTAGGAATAAAAATATTTAAAAGAGTGAACAAAAATTTTATTGATATTTTTTAATAGATAAATTTTTCAAAATATTTTTATGTTTTGCGAATATACACAATATATCTAATCTGATCCGAGTTTAAAAGATACGGATATTGGATTCAATAATTTTAGTGTGAGATTTTGGCCTTATCCAATCGAATCCGACCTGCATATACCTTTAATCTTATTCATACCTGAGCTTACTAATATAGGTCGAATCCACATTCTAAATAAGGAATGGGTAACTCTCAAAATGGGACTTTCTCAGGTTGACCCAATAGTAGAAAATCCAATCTGCATGGGTTAATCCATGCATGTTGGACCCACTTGGATATGTCTTTCCTACACAGTAAGAACATGTCCAATGGTGGATAAATGAAGGTCTCACTTGCTATTTGTCTGACAAAAAAGTGGAGACTAACCGTTGGAGTAAAATGAAGGTGAGTTCTATCACAATTTTCGAAGCAAACAAAATCTTGCTCAGGAGACTTGATTTCTTTTAATTTTAACCAATGATATTTAAACGTGTGTCAATTAAATTAAAAAAATTAAATAATATTTTGTTAATAAAATTAACAATATTTTATATACATATAGAAGATTTTACATATTATAAAATAATTTTTTGGTGAGTGGTTTATTTTTATGTATGAAATTTGAAATACTAACCACATTATAAAACTAGTCGTTGCAAAACTAGTCGTTACTATATTATCGTTATTGTTAATAAATTAATATTTTGTTACTCTATATATACTACTTACATACACTTCTATTCTCACACTTTCTTCTACTCTTCATCTTCTTTCAAATTTTATGAAATCAAAGTTCTATTGCTACTATTTTTTGCTCGAAAAAATGGATCCAAATCAACTAGCTGTTGAAAAGTAGCTATCTATTGCAGACACACTTATAAATATCAACTATCAATAATTCAGCAACTCCATTCCAAATCTAGTTTCTCACCTCAAAAGAATACTAAAACATACCTCAAGCTATGGCCAGAAATTTTGATGATATGTTTAATGAGGCTTTGTATGGTAAAAGAAGGCGGCGAGATAACACACTCATAGATAATTGGATCGATGAGTGTTTACTTGATGATTCAAAAGAAGAAGATACCGATAGAAGCTCTATCTCAACTCCTCGTAGATGGATCAACAGAGATCGAAAAGCAGGACATGATCGCCTTTTCTAAGATTATTTTGCAGATGAGCCGGTGTATAATGCTGACATTTTTCGCCGGAGATTTCGAATGAGAAGACATGTGTTCCTTTGGATAGTAGGTGCTCTCTTAAATGCCTATCCGTATTTCCAACAAAGGGTCGATAAAACTGGGAGAAGGAGTTTGTCACCACTCAAAAAAATGCACTGCTGCGATATGGATGTTAGCATATGGCATAGCTGCTGATGTTGTAGATGATTATATGCGCATAGGCGAGAGCACTACAATTGAATTATTGGAAAAATTTGTTGAAGGTGTCATTTCGGTGTTCGGGGATGAATACTTGCGAAAACCAAATTCAAATGATGTATGACGCCTGCTACAAATGGTGGAAGGTCGTGGCTTTCCTGACATGTTGGGTAGCATTGACTACATGTATTAGCAATGGAAGAATTGTCCAAAGGCGTGAAAAGGTATGTATATGAGTGGTTATCGTGGAGTTGCAACCATAGTACTTGAGGTTGTAGCATCTTCAGATCTTTGGATATGGCATGTATTTTTTGGGGTTTCTGGTTCAAATAATGATATCAACGTGTTAGATCGTTCACCAGTGTTCGATGATATTCTAAATGACCATGCTCCGGAGGTAAACTATACTATTAATGGTAATATTTATACTATGGGATACTATTTAGCAGATGGTATTTATCCTGAATGGGCCACATTTGTCAAATCTATCTCAAAACCATAAGGGGAGAAACGCAAGTTATTTGCACAATACCAAAAAAGGCAAAGAAAAGATGTAAAGCGAGCATTCGGAGTGTTGCAAGCACGCTTTGCAATTATACGTGGTCCAGTCCAGCGTGCTTTTGGAAAAAGAAGAAACTTGCAAACATAATGCGAGCTTGTATTATATTACATAATATGATTGTTGAGAATGAAAGGGACACTTATGTAGAAAATTTTGCTCAAGAATTAGAGTATGACGATGTCGAAAATGGCTTATCACAACCTCAGTTAGGAGAGGAAGATTTTGCACCATACCATCAATTTCTCCAAAAAAATGCCCAACTTCGAAATAGGCAGTAGCATAGACAGTTAAAAGAGGACTTGATTGAACATATATGGCAATTTCACAATACTTGTCGCTAACTATAGAGCTTAACTATATTTTTTTATATTAAATAATTTTACAAATTAGTGTAATCTCGTTTTATATATTGTGTATTATTTTTCTATATGATTTTTTTATATTAATATTTTGTAACAGTAAAT
Organism: Arachis duranensis; assembly: GCF_000817695.3. NCBI lineage: Eukaryota > Viridiplantae > Streptophyta > Magnoliopsida > Fabales > Fabaceae > Arachis > Arachis duranensis. Next base: position 112,116,664 of record NC_029775.3, read on the forward strand.
TATTTTTGAATTTATAAATTTAAAAAATATTATTGTAAGAAATAGTAATTATATTAATTTTAATTACTTTAATTAATTAATTAAGTGAGACCACAATAGGAACTAAAACTAGTTCCTTCTAATGGAGAAGAGAGAGATGCTTTGAGTTTTTATTTACTATTTATGATGCAAAAGTTGATGTGGAGTTACTTTTTATAACATGTAAGGCATAAATAAGAACCGACATAAGTTCTCTATTGAAAATGGTCTAACTGACCCGACTTGGGAAGCAAGCTAAATGCTTCTTCCTAATATTTTGGTATCACCATAAACCAACTCAAACATATGGTAACTTTCCACTCAATAAGGAGATAATCATCCATGATCTTCAAAAATCATTTTCAAAAAATAACTGTCTCATTTTTTGTATTTTTTTCAATTCATTCTCATCTAAGTGTTAAAACTTTTACTAATTTAAGTATAGAGTTCCTTGCAAATATTCCTACCCTTGTCTAAGACATCGAAATTCCTACCGTCGCAAAAGGACAA
>NC_029775.3:112117343-112129543 GCF_000817695.3 Arachis duranensis
AAAATTTTTAACTCAAAAACACAAATCAAGTAATGCCTCGAAACAAAAACAAAAACCAATCAAACTTTGTTTTTTTTTTAATGTTTATTTATTTATTTATTTTTATCAAGAGTAAGTGCTTCAATAAAGAAGTATAAATATGTCCGAACAAAATACAACAGCTTTCACTTTCATAGTTTCATTCTTAAATTCGCGAACATAAATACATTCCTTTTAGCATTGCATGGAATGCATTAGGATTCTAGTCTTCTACAGCGTTTATTTTTTTTATCTAGTTTTTGGTTTAACTAGTTATACAAACCAAACCAATAATTAAAACGGTAAAACTAAAGATTTAAAATTTTAAAGGTTGAATCGAAATTCAACTGAATATAATAATAATATTTATGTATAAAATATATATGTATTTTTTAAAAATAAGTTTTTATATTTTATTATTTTAAACCGAGTAACCATTAAAAAACAAAACCAATTCGATTGATTAAACAATTGTTTAACTGATTTTTAAAATTTTTTACTAGTTTATTACTGACCAATTCTGACCCTAATTAGTTCAATGACCGATTTGCAGTTAACGATACCAATTTCTGATTCCTAATCGGGTTCTTAGAACGCTGGTTTTAACTTTGACATTCCAATTAAACTCCCAATTGATATACCTATGTAATTATTCTAACTCCTATGATTGTATCATTGACCTTGTATTACTTATTACACATTCTTATAGACTAATCGTAGTGTTTATGTGCCATGAAAAGAATTTACATTTTGCGAATATTGATAATAATAATAATAATAACTATGATACTAAAATAAGTATGTATATATCTTTCATTAAGTTTGAACCAACTTTCAACAACTGAAACATGTCACCAAATGTGCAGACTACATTGTTCACTCTTATGAATAAAATTACTGGGATCCAATCCCCTTATGAATGAACTAAAACTCTTGTTTGGTTCAAAAGTTCAAGCAATGTGTGGCATGAGAAGCCTCTTTTCTGAAAATAATTGGTTGCATTTTTGTATTGTGTGTGTGTTTTTGAGAAAATAAAAATGGAAGGAACATAGCAACAACACAACCAAAATAAAAAAGAGAAAGAAAGAAAAGATAAGAAGAAAAAAGACCGTTTCTTTAGCAGTACTCTGAAAAACCTAAAACTTTGAGTTGGAGCATGTAAAAATGAACCATGACACTACTAAAAAATCTACCATTTCATGGGCAAAGGAAAAGGGTTTCAAATCCCGGCACACAACTAAAACGATGCCAGTCGGGGCTTCTGCAAGTTCTCATCTGTATACAGCAATCGCCGCTTCTTCGAACCATATCCTTGATACTGGTAGATGATACTGTAAAGGCACTGCCTCAGGCTTACAATGTCAAACCTATCTATAAAGGTTAAATCCCCGTTCCTCGATTTCGCACCCGCAAATCGTTGGTACTCCTCAAACACAGAAGATAGGCACCAATTCTGCAATTTTCTCAAGCAGCCAACAAGGCAACCTGTTCTATGCTGCATGAAAGAAACAAAAGATCAATCAGAATGACAAAAGCAATAAGTAACAATAATCATGAGATGATAAATTTGCACATTGATACAATACCTTGCCTCGTTTGCAATGAATCAAAACTGGGTGATTTCTCACATCTGAAACCATAAAAATCCAAAGGAGTTTAAATATCCAATAATCATAGAAGCATCATGCACAAGGGCATGCATAAAATAAAAGCTGCATCTCAAAGTTGAATGAGATGGTTTTAGTTCAATACCAATTAAAACTTTCAGGGCCTCCATAATAGAATCCCTGAGAATAGGTAAAGAAACATCCTGAAACCATGGGGGTGTATCAGATAAGGAAGATAAAACATTGAGTAAATAATACATATGATTCAAATTAGATGAGCATATATCAAACTATGCTTCCTAGTTCAATGGAATAATAAAAGTGAAGGCAGGGTTTCATACAAAATATACAAACCCAGTGCAGTTATTGAGTGATAAAATATTCATATGGCACCAACATCCAGATTTTAAGCCCAAGACACGATGAGTTGTGAAAAAGAACAATGTTTCAACAAAATCACTTTCCAATCCAAGATTCACATAACCAAATTCAATCACAAGGGACAAGGAACAAAAGATTATCAAATAACCCTGATTTGAAACCATTACTAATCCCAACAACTAGTGAACTATTAACAAGAAACACATGAATACATTACAATACAGAGTGAAAACTATACCGTCTTCCCCTCGATTCCAAATTGAAAGAGCCGAATGTTCTGCGATCGAAGAAACTCCAGATTTTCTTCCGGATAGGGCTCTGGACACAAGTATCTGCACCAATTTGCAATCCTCATAAATTCCAAGTCAAGCATTTAATACCAACAATAACACCAAGAATAAAACAATAATGAGAACAACAATCCAAGAACAGAAGCAGCAATGATAAATACCCAAGATAACATACTCTGTAAAAAATCACAATTTTCCTCGCTGTTGCAATTTTTCCTCTTGAAAAAAATATGGTGTATTGAGTTTGAGTGTGAAAAAAATACATAAATAAATAGGAGAAGAAGAAAGAAAACCCAACAAATTGGGATTTAAAACAAAATTTAAATTACATCCAAAAGATGAAAAATTTAAAGCACCAAAAGAACATAGAGCCAACTCTTAAAATTGAATTTCAAACACGATCTCCAGATTGTGAAACGCGAAGAATTCAGATAAACCTTAATCCCCCATTGCCAAAATCTCAGTTTTCATAATTACAAAAAAAAAATCAAATTAAATGCAAAAGGGGAGTGGGGAATAAAAGTATAAAACTGACATGACGGATCGAAGGTTTAGGGTTTGGAGAAAAGGGAAATTGGAAGGAGTGGGGAAACTGGATCGGAAAATGCAGTCCTCCACCATTGAGAAATTCGGCGGCGGGACCAAAACAGCGGCGTCCTCGTCTACGGTATCAACCTCAACTATCAATCCCATTCTAACTAAAACCAAAAAAAGAACACTTTTTCGTTTTTTCCCAAAAGAATTGAAATTCTCTCTCCTTTCTCTGTTTCTCTCTCTAAAATCAGAGATACCAGTGAATCAACATGGAATTGAATTAGAATTGGAAGAGAGGAAGGTGTTAGGATTCTAAATCCTAAATCTTTGAATCTTTGAACGAATTTTAATGCATGGTTGTTCCTTATGGATTGGGATTCTAAAGAGTTATTAGGTATTTAAAGAGAGAGGGAAAGACGGAATCGAAACGACGGCGTTTTAGAGAATTGGGTGGATTCCGAAACGGCGGTACAACTAAATTGCTGTTGGCGAAGGTCCCTCACAGCGCCAAAAATGCAGAGAATGTCGCTTTTTTTTTTTTAATTTCCTATTTATTAATTCTTGTGAGGTGGCTTCTAGAACTAATCTTTTTTCTATTAATTACTAAATTAATAAATAAAAAATTTTATAGTTAGGGTTGAGTTTGGAATTGGTGTTCTTTTTTTAAAAATTATTTATCTTTTAATTTTTGAAAACTAATATTAATTATGTTTGGTTAAGCTATGATGTACGAGGGTGGCATGAAAAAACACGTATATTAGCAAAGAAATAACAAGAAAATAGTTCACAACTTCACATATGAAACAAATATTGAATTCTTATTAAGTGTAAAAACAATTTATAAAAAAAATTAATGATATTGCAACAAAACTAATAAATAGATATTAAAAATAAAATCTTAAATTAAAATTATTTATATTATTAGTATTTTAAAATTAACTCATAAAACAATTGATAAGAAATTAGATATATTAAATTCTTATCTTATTTTTGTTTGTTATTTTATCTTTTTCTAGAAATACAATTTATTATGTTTATTTTTTTTAAGTTTGTTATGTTTATCTTTTTTTTAATAGAATCATCTAAAATTCTGTTTGTTTTAACTTATTTTTAAATTTAAAATTATTTTTAGTATAAATAAATAGTATTTTTTTGTATCAAAAACAACAATACAAATTTTTTTATCTTTTTTTTATTCTTTTATAGTTTTATTAGTTATACATATTTAAAAAAATATATATTTTTTCTGAAATATAATTACTTTAATTTATCAGCTTTGAATTAAGTAATTTACTGACTAATTCTTACTTGATTCAGGAAAAGTGGGTTATTGGGAAAGAAAGTTACGTTAATTTTTATTTAAACAATAATAATGATAACGATGATGAGGGTTCAGAATTATATATAGCACGTCATTGATGATTTCATCGGTAACTAGTGTAACCTTTTTTTTCATCGAGTAATTGCCAACTGCCATTAGTGATATATATTAAATTATTAATATAACTCCGTTAAATAACTAACAAAGGGTGTCAATTAGTAATCTGTTTTTTGAAATTTTTTTAATAAAATATTAATTTAAATTATTATAAAAAATAATTAAAATTTAATAAAAAATATTTAAAATTTTAAAAAATTTAAAATTAAATAATAACAAACATCTAAAATTATTTTTAAACTAAAGATTCATTTTAAAAATTTCATAATTATTTTAAAAATGCTAAAAATTATTTTAAAATTTTAAAATTATTTTAAAAATTTCTAAAAAAAAAACATCTGAAGCGTAACAAAAAGAAATATTCAAGACCTAAGAAAAATGAGATTTCCACAATCTTTTTAAAATTCTAAAATCTAACAAATAGATATTTAGTAAAATATTGAAAATAGAACATCCGAAAACTAAAGAAAAGAGTTATCTAAAACTATTTGCAAAATCATCCAAAACCCAAAAAGAAGAAACATCCAAAACATAAGAAAAAGAAATATCTGAAATTTAAGAAAAAGAAACATCCAAAACTAATAAAAAGAATGATGCAAAACTAAGACCTTGGTACGTTTGGATATGGTGCGGCGTTGCTTCATTCGCAAGAGGGGGAGTGGCAGGAGGGCGCTACTACAGCAGACAAAGGAAGGGCAATGCTGTGTCGAAGGAAGGAAGGCGTGTAACACTTTACCACACAAAATTTTACGCTGCAGTCATAAGTCAGAAGTGGCGAGATATTACGACCTCTAAAAATAAAGTACGTACATATATTTGAAAGATAAAATATAACTAGGAACTTGTGAAGAAAGATGACAGAACAAATAATCGTATCACACTCGAAAACGTCAAAAATATACAGAGACGACTATATATATATATATATATATATATATGATTCGAAAGAAAATACATAACAATACTAGTCTCAACCTGCGAAGATAAGGTCGTCGGAACATATTTGACCACTTGTTACAGTACTAACTTATATTACTAATAATGCTTATATTAGTGGTTAGTGATTGATGGCTATGTCTGCATTATTATATATTCCAAGCTTTTTTAATTTGCACCATTGAATTGAAGCCTTGAAGGTAGCTGTTTATTTCATCTAACTACCTAAGTTACCAAATCCTATTTAAGTGGATTTTGGGTTTTGATTCTGATTTTGTGGTGGTTTTGGAAACCATCAACACGTCATGAACCAGTGATAATTCTTACTTTTTTTTTTTTGTATGAATACATTTTTTTAAAAGAAAAACTTGGAGTTAGTTTGATTAGAAATAAGAATTTAGTCAAATTTACACAAATAAGCTATTATACAATTATATCAATAAATCTTATCCGCAAATTTGGATAGGTGAACCTTGTAAATAAAGTAGGACTTTCATGAATTTTTAGAATTGACTGTTTAAAAACTTATAATTAATCAAAGGATAAAAATATATTTTTTATTCTTTAACACTTTTAAAATTTTTTAAAATTATCTTCTAACATTTAATTTGATTTAATTACTCTCAATATTTCAAATATGTTTCAATTTTATTTTTATTATTGATTTTGTGACAATTAATTCTGATATTTTACCCTTTTAATTTTATTCTCTCTCATTTTCTCAGTTTTTCCATCTCTCCTTTACTTTCTTTTCTTTTTCTCTCTTTGTCTGTTGTCATCGTTAACAGTAGGGATGTTTGCATTGCGATTTGATTCGATTTTAAGGAAAAAAGTCATCCGATTCGAACGCTTAATTTATGTGTGGTGCGATTTGAATTGGATGAACTTTTTTTTGAAATCCGATCCGATCTGATCTAATTACAAGCTGTTTGGATTTGCGGTTTTTAAATAAAAAATTAAATACATATAACAAGTCTTAACATCAAATTTTAAATAACCAACAATGATATAACAAGTCTTAACAATATCTTAAAAAGCTAACGATAACATAACAATAGAAATAAAATTATAATTTAGTTAAAATAAATAAATAAATAATATTTTGAACATGAAATATTTATTAAATAATAATACATGAATAATAGAAAAATCTATAACAAATTGAACATGTTATAAGTATAATTGTAAATATAATAATAAAATAATAATATTATAACACATTGTGCTGTTTGAATTGGATTGGATCGGTTATGAAAAATAGATCCAAAATCCGATCCAATCCAGTGGTTTGTAAAAAATAGAATCCAATCAAATCTGAATTAGTGCGGTTTGAATCGATTTTCGGTTTGAATTAGATTAGATGAGTGGTTTAATTTGGATCGGTTTGGATTTGAACACCCCTAATTAACAGCGAGTTGCCCTTTTGATTTTGTCTCCATCCCTCTTTTTTACTTCTTCTTTAACATCATTCGTTACTTTCTCTCTCCCCCTTTCTCTTGTTGTGGTTATGTTTGTATGTGGGGTGAGGTCGTGTTGGGTGAGTGGTAGGGTTGCGAAGGGAAGGTGAAGGTTGTGGTAGGCTTAGAGAAGGGGGGGTTGAATCTATGCCTTCCTTTTAGTTGCAGTTATTACCCTTTTAAACAAACTTTCAATTTAGGTTCTATTTGAACACATCAGCGGAAATTTATGAGACAATTTATTTTTGTCTCATGAAAATCAGAAAACAGAACTCAGCAGAGAAGAGAAAAGCTAACACCAGCATGTATCTTGGTTCGGTTGCCTTGTGCTATGCGACCTACATCCAGTCTCCTCCACAACTATGGAAGAATTTTACTATAGTTAACAGTATTATATACACCAATTTCACAGTCAAGTTCTAACCTAACTTGACATTGGCTATGCTAACACCTAACTGTTCACTCTTAGTGCTAACCCAACTAAGAAAGGGATACCAAACAGGTACAAGATACAAGACACTTAACCAACCTAAAGAAATCAGAAAATAACTCTAGGCTTTTCTCTCAAGTGTATCACTCAGCCTTTTTTCACTCATGGCTTTTACTTGAGCTTTCTCACAATGCCTTTTCTCACAAGAAATTACAAAAAGATAAACTTGGAAAAGTTCATTACAATTAGTAAAACATGAAGGAGATTGACTTCATCAGCAGCCTCTTTGCTATGTGCAAAACCAGATTTGCAAACCTCAGATGCAGTTCTTTAGTATTGGCCAAAAACTTCTTTGAAAGAAAGCATTATCCAAGTAGAGGAACTTCTTAACAGAACACTGTTCTCACTTTCTGGTTTTCTCTCCTTGCTTATGAATGAGCAGGAAGTCTTCTTTTATTCTCCTTGCATGTTGCTGGGATCTTTTTCCAAGGTCAACACCTTGAGCCTTGAGCTTCACCAACTACAGATTCACTTTTTCTCAATAAACTTTAGAGTAGAAACTTTGCTTCTGACTTCCTCATCTTGGCCGAAAGCCATAAAACAGCAACCATAGAAGTCTTCCAATGGTCAACTTGATTTGAGCCCTTGAAAACCAACTTAGTCCCCAAGTCTTGTTTAAGACCGTAGATACACAGCAGAGAAGAACAAAAATCCTCTTTTTCTTGTATCTCATTTCGGATAGAGCAGAGTGTTGGGAAGAAGAGATGATGATTTGATGCATGCAAGAGGAAATGGGTTACCTTTAATCAAAGCTAGATTTGGTTTGATTTGGGTGATTTGATATTTGCCTTTCTAGCTTAATCTTTCTCTTTCTCTCTTCTTCGGTGAAAGGCTTCTGGAAGAAGCTCTCTCTCTTTTTCTTTCTTACTTTTCTGAACCTTGTGATTTGACATGATCAGAGAGGAAAGTAACGTTGAGTTTGTGAAAGCAAGTGAGAGGGAAAAAGCTTGCTAAACTCAATTCGGGCTTGGGTATGAATATGATTTGCTTGGCCCGTTTTAATTTCTTTGGCTTTGTTTCTTTTGGGCTTTTGTTTTTGCTTTTCAGCCCACCAGGTTGGTCATTTTAATTTTCATTCCATTTTGGCTGTAATTCATATTTTGGCCTGCAACAATTTATAAGTAATTAGTAACATGTAATTATAATTAATCAACATTAATTATTTATTTTGCCCAAAAATAATGTTTGTCATCACTTAATTTATTTAGTTAATTTCTTAACTCAACAATCTCTCCCTTGATGACAAACATAATTTAAGCAATAATCAAAAGGACATGAATTTGTGTAAGGTTTAGAAACTCCCTTTGATTTTTGTCATTTGCTCTTATGTTGCTCCCCCTTTTCTTTTCAAGATTAGCTCCCCCTGGATTTAAGCTTTCCTCTTTGTTCCTGTTTTCCATAGTACTCAAAGAGAATGATATATTGAGCTATGCACAATAATTTTGTTTAAGGGATATCACACAAGCAACATCACATTATTAGCCCAATATCCAGCTAATATTAGCAGCCAAAGGAATTCAGCATGTGAAAACAAGTTTTAACGCAGCAAACCCAAAAAATTATCCTAACACATTTACCATCTTATTATCCTACTCCCCCTTTTGTCATCAAGGGCGGATAACAAGCAAGGTTCACAAAAACAACATATTGTACCTGCAGAAAGGAGTCAGACCATAGTCCAAGATACTAACTGAACTAAAAAAAGTACAACAGTATTCAGAGTTATTACAGTCATCCAAAATAAGAACAATTCAAAAGTAGCTAAAGAAACAGAATTCATGAGACAAAAAGATAGTAGCAACAGCAGTTTTCATGAGACAATTCTTAGGCATCAGAACCATTCCCCTCCGAGGTATCTTCGTTTTCAACATCAGTGGCAATGTCTTCATCATTTTGAAGGTTATCAATGAAGGTCATGAGCACAGCCACCCTATCCCTTGATTTCTTCAGGAAGTTCTCATGTTTGCTAGCTAGCTTCCTTTGTTCCTTGCTCATAGCAATCATGTGATTAGATTGGGAAACAAACTCTTGAGCGACATCCTTGACCACATTCAGCAGAGCTGATTTCTTCCCAGTGGAAATGGAAGTACCCTCGGTGGAAGGAGGAGGAGAGTCATCTGGAATGAAATCTTCATCATCATCATCCAAAACCACTCTCTCAGATCGAGTTGGTCCTTTTTGCTGTTTCACTGAACCACCCCCTTTTAGGTATGAATGTCTGTTTTCATAATCCTCATTGGACAGGTCAACACCAAAATTCTCAAATATGCAAGTTAAAAGCATGCCATAAGGTAGTGCTTTATCTTTCACACTTCTAACAGAATCAAACATGTATCTAGCCATCAAATAGGCAAAGGAGATTTCTATTTTAGTGATTAGGGCATACAAAATAAGTGTGTCTGTGTAAGAAACCCGTTGATATGAAACACTTTGAGGAAGTAAAATGTGGTTGACAATACGGTGCAACTGAGCACGTTCATATCCTAGGGCTTTGTGAGTGGGTGTGATGCCGTTAATTAAGGAAACATGTTCACAGATGTGAGCGAAAGCATCATGATAAGAGATACCAACTTCTTCATCCCACTTTACAGATGTATAAGCACATGGCCCAACATCAGTGTACTTCAAAGAATCACTGATGGTTTCATTATTTAAAATAATGTCTCTGCCCTTAACATAAGAGTGCACACTTGCTTCATGGTAAGTCATGTTTGCATAAAATTCTTTGACTAACAGAGGATACACAGGTTTTTTGATTTTGAAAAGATGATTCCAGTCTAAAAATTTCAAATTTTCAACAAAAGGAAAACCTTTTCTTTTTCAAGCTAGGTAAATCCACAAGAAAAAAGGGACACAGAGTACGATACTTAATAACTCCATCATAAAAATCGTGGTTCATGGCTGATTTGAAACGATAAGGGTTATAGTTTGAGTGAGATGTCATGAAGTGTGATTTGTGAGCAAAAGGATCAATGTCGGGTTCTCTAACATATTTGAGAGGAAGATGAGGGTTACCTTGTTGAGACCGCACAGGAACCGACCTGGATTTGGGTTGTGTTGGTTCGGGAACAGGTTCCTCAAGCGCCGGACGTTTGCCCTTGGAGGAGCTAGGCTTCGCAGAACCAGGTTTTGAGGAGCCTGGCTTGGAAGTTGTGGCCTTCGGTGGTGGTGTTGGCTTGGCAGGGGCAGGGTACATTGGCGTAGTCTTGGTCCACGCCATGGGAGCAGTGCGAAGAGGAGAGGTAGGAGGAGAAGGTGAGGGAGTAAAAGTGGTGTCTTGAGAACAAGTTGATGGTCTAGGATATCCTGGAAGTTTATGGATTTTCTCACGCGGTGCTCTTTTAGCAATAACTTTCTTCCCCATTTTGGTTAGATTTAGGCTTTTGATGGAAGAGAGGCAGTGGGGTGAGAGGGAAGAAACCGAAGGGTTTGAGGATAAGTTATGGAGGGAAGAGAGGGAGTGTTGGTAACCGTACCCAAAAGTGGATTTTCAAAACCATGCAACTGCATCACCTTTTGAAATGCATGAAAAGACCTGACCTCATAAAAGAAAGATTTGATTTGATTTAAAATTAAAAACAGAAAATTAATTTTAAATTTTGAAAAAAACCAAAAAATCAAACTAAAAAATCTTTGGATCATAAACATTTAAAAAAAACTTTTTAAAAAAAAATTAAGGCTCACAGCCCAACAAAAACATCAACCAAACAAAAATGTATCATTCATATTTGGGCCTTGAGGTGATGTGATTTTAGTGAAACACACAGGGCTACTCAGATCTGATTTGAGGTTAGTCCAGATCAATTATTCACTTGAAACAAGCCCAAAACACGCTAACTTGAGGGAAACGTTCATCATCTGCCCAGAATTGTCTCATACCTGTTTATGAGACAAAAAGCTCCAGCAAATACATCAGCATTTTTCAAATAAGAAATCATAACTCAAAATTCCTAGACAAGTCCTAAGCATGCAGAATCTATCCTCAGCTAATGGTTTTGTGAAAATATCTGCTAATTGCTCCTCAGATTTAACAAATTGAATACTAATATCCCCTTTTTGGACATGTTCTCTTATTGAGTGAAATTTCACTTCAATATGCTTAGTCCTAGAGTGCAAAACTATATTTTTAAAAATATTGATGACACTCATATTATCACACATTAAGGGAATATTTTCAGCATTTAATTTGTAATCAGCAAGTTGTGTTTTTAACCATAAAAGCTGAGAACAACAAGAAGAAGCAGCTATATACTCAGCCTCTGTAGTGGATAAGGCCACTGTTGGTTGCTTCTTACTTGACCAAACATTTAAGGACTTTCCAAGAAAACAACATAGGCCTGAAGTGCCCCTTCTATCAACTCTATCACCAGCAAAATCTGCATCACAATAACCAACTACAGAAAAATCATCAATCTTAGGATACCAAAGACCAAGATTAGATGTTCCATGAACATATCTAATGATCCTTTTAACTGCTGAAAGATGTGACTCTTTAGGTTTGGATTGGAACCTAGAACACAATCCAACGCTTTGCACAATGTCAGGTCTAGAGGATGTTAAGTACATAAGATAACCAATCATTCCTCTATACCTAGTCTCATCTACATCTTTCTCAGTTTCTCCTTTATCTAATTTAGAATTAGGGTGCATGGGAGTTGATGAGCGGATATTTTGTACGCTTTTTGGGGGTAATTTCATGTAGATTTTAGCATGTTTCAGTTAAATTTTAGTAGAATATTATTAGTTTTTAGGCAAAAATCATATTTCTGGACTTTACTATGAATTTATGTGTTTTTCTGTAATTTCAGGTATTTTCTGGCTGAAATTGAGGGAGCTGAGCAAAAATCTGACTTAGGCTGAAAAAGGACTGCTGATGCTGTTGGATCCTGACCTCCCTGCACTCGAAATAGATTTTCTGGAGCTACAGGAGTCCAATTGGCGCGCTCTCAACGGCGTTGGAAAGTAGACATCCAGGGCTTTCCAGCAATATATAATAGTCCATACTTTGCGTGAGGATAGACGACGTAACTTGGCGTTAAACGCCAAGTT